>NW_026543554.1:0-24714 GCF_028750875.1 Macrosteles quadrilineatus
ACACACTTGTACAGCCTTGTACACACTTGTACAACCTTGTACACCCTTGTACAAACTTTTACACATCGTACACACTTGTACACCCTTGTACAAACTTGTACATCCTTGTACACACTTGTACAACCTTGTACACACTTGTACAATCTTGTACACACTTGTACAGCCTTGTACACAATTGTACAACCTTGTACACACTTGTACAGCCTTGTACACAATTGTACAACCTTGTACACACTTGTACAACCTTGTACACCCTTGTACACACTTTTACTTATCGTACACACTTGTACACCCTTGTACAAACTTGTACATCCTTGTACACACTTGTACAACCTTGTACAAACTTGTACAAACTTTTACATCCTTGTACACGATTTTACACCCTTGTACACACTTGTACAACCTTGTAAAAACTTGTACAACCTTGTACACACTTGTACACCCTTGTACACACTTGTACAAGCTTGTACACACTTGTACAACCTTGTACACACTTGTACACCCTTGTACACACATGTATAACCTTGTACACAACTTGTACAACCTTGTACACACTTGTACAACCTTGTAAAACTTGTACACCCTTGTACAAACTTGTACACCCCTGTACACACTTGTACACATTTGTACACACTTGTACACCCTTATACACACTTGTACAACCTTGTACAAACCTATACAATCTTGTACACACTTGTACAACCCAGTACACAACTTGTACAACCTTGTACACACTTGTACAACCTTGTAAAACTTGTACACCCTTGTACAAAGTTTTACACCCCTGTACACACTTGTACACATTTGTACACACTTGTACACCCTTGTACACACTTGTACAACCTTGTACAAACTTATACAATCTTGTACACACTTGTACAACCCAGGACACACTTGTACAATCTTGTACAAACTTGTACATCCTTGTACACGATTGTACACCCTTGTACACACTTGTACAACCTTGTACACACTTGTACAACCTTGTACACAATTGTACAACCTTGTACACACTTGTACAACCTTGTACACACTTGCACAACTTTGTACACACTTGTACAGTCTTGTACACAATTGTACAACCTTGTACACACTTGTACAACCTTGTACACACTTGTACAACCTTGTACACAATTGTACAGCCTTGTACACACTTGTACAACCTTGTACACACTTGTACAGCCTTGTACACAATTGTACAACCTTGTACACACTTGTACAACCTTGTACACACTTGTACAACCTTGTACACAATTGTACAGCCTTGTACACACTTGTACAACCTTGTACACACTTGTACAGCCTTGTACACAATTGTACAACCTTGTACACACTTGTACAACATTGTACACACTTGTACAACCTTGTACACAATTGTACAGCCTTGTACACACTTGTACAACCTTGTACACACTTGTACAGCCTTGTACAAACTTGTACATCCTTGTACACACTTGTACAACCTTGTAAAAACTTGTACAAAATTGTACAAACTTGTACAAACTTGTACATCCTTGTACACGATTGTACACCCTTGTACACCCTTGTACACACTTGTACAACCTTGTACACACTTGTACAACCTGATACACAATTGTACAACCTTGTACACACTTGTACAACCTTGTACACACTTGTACAACCTTGTACACACTTGTACAGCCTTGTACACAATTGTACAACCTTGTACACACTTGTACAACATTGTACACACTTGTACAACCTTGTACACAATTGTACAGCCTTGTACACACTTGTACAACCTTGTACACACTTGTACAGCCTTGTACAAAATTGTACAACCTTGTACACACTTGTACAGCCTTGTACACAATTGTACAACCTTGTACACACTTGTACAACCTTGTACACCCTTGTACAAACTTTTACACATCGTACACACTTGTACACCCTTGTACAAACTTGTACATCCTTGTACAAACTTGTACAACCTTGTACACACTTGTACAATCTTGTACACACTTGTACAGCCTTGTACACACTTGTACAACCTTGTACACCCTTGTACAAACTTTTACACATCGTACACACTTGTACACCCTTGTACAAACTTGTACATCCTTGTACACACTTGTACAACCTTGTACACACTTGTACAATCTTGTACACACTTGTACAGCCTTGTACACAATTGTACAACCTTGTACACACTTGTACAGCCTTGTACACAATTGTACAACCTTGTACACACTTGTACAACCTTGTACACCCTTGTACACACTTTTACTTATCGTACACACTTGTACACCCTTGTACAAACTTGTACATCCTTGTACACACTTGTACAACCTTGTACAAACTTGTACAAACTTTTACATCCTTGTACACGATTTTACACCCTTGTACACACTTGTACAACCTTGTAAAAACTTGTACAACCTTGTACACACTTGTACACCCTTGTACACACTTGTACAAGCTTGTACACACTTGTACAACCTTGTACACACTTGTACACCCTTGTACACACATGTATAACCTTGTACACAACTTGTACAACCTTGTACACACTTGTACAACCTTGTAAAACTTGTACACCCTTGTACAAACTTGTACACCCCTGTACACACTTGTACACATTTGTACACACTTGTACACCCTTATACACACTTGTACAACCTTGTACAAACCTATACAATCTTGTACACACTTGTACAACCCAGTACACAACTTGTACAACCTTGTACACACTTGTACAACCTTGTAAAACTTGTACACCCTTGTACAAAGTTTTACACCCCTGTACACACTTGTACACATTTGTACACACTTGTACACCCTTGTACACACTTGTACAACCTTGTACAAACTTATACAATCTTGTACACACTTGTACAACCCAGGACACACTTGTACAATCTTGTACAAACTTGTACATCCTTGTACACGATTGTACACCCTTGTACACACTTGTACAACCTTGTACACACTTGTACAACCTTGTACACAATTGTACAACCTTGTACACACTTGTACAACCTTGTACACACTTGCACAACTTTGTACACACTTGTACAGTCTTGTACACAATTGTACAACCTTGTACACACTTGTACAACCTTGTACACACTTGTACAACCTTGTACACAATTGTACAGCCTTGTACACACTTGTACAACCTTGTACACACTTGTACAGCCTTGTACACAATTGTACAACCTTGTACACACTTGTACAACCTTGTACACACTTGTACAACCTTGTACACAATTGTACAGCCTTGTACACACTTGTACAACCTTGTACACACTTGTACAACCTTGTAAAAACTTGTACACCCTTGTACACACTTGTACATCCTTGTACAACCTTGTACACACTTGTACAGCCTTGTACACAATTGTACAACCTTGTACACACTTGTACAACCTTGTACACAATTGTACAACCTCGTACACACTTGTACAACCTTGTACACACTTGTACAACCTTGTACACACTTGTACAACCTTGTACACACTTGTACAACCTTGTACACACTTGTACAACCTTGTACACACTTGTACAACCTTTTACACACTTGTACAGCCTTGTACACAATTGTACAACCTTGTACACACTTGTACAGCCTTGTACACAATTGTACAACCTTGTACACACTTGTACAACCTTGTACACTCTTGTACACACTTTTGCTTATCGTACACACTTGTACACCCTTGTACACACTTATATAATCTTGTACACACTTGTACAACCTTGTACACACTTGTACAATCTTGTACAAACTTGTACATCCTTGTACACGATTGTACACCCTTGTACACACTTGTACAACCTTGTACACACTTGTACAACCTTGTACACAATTGTACAACCTTGTACACACTTGTACAACCTTGTACACACTTGCACAACTTTGTACACACTTGTACAGTCTTGTACACAATTGTACAACCTTGTACACACTTGTACAACCTTGTACACACTTGTACAACCTTGTACACAATTGTACAGCCTTGTACACACTTGTACAACCTTGTACACACTTGTACAGCCTTGTACACAATTGTACAACCTTGTACACACTTGTACAACCTTGTACACACTTGTACAACCTTGTACACAATTGTACAGCCTTGTACACACTTGTACAACCTTGTACACACTTGTACAACCTTGTAAAAACTTGTACACCCTTGTACACACTTGTACATCCTTGTACAACCTTGTACACACTTGTACAGCCTTGTACACAATTGTACAACCTTGTACACACTTGTACAACCTTGTACACAATTGTACAACCTCGTACACACTTGTACAACCTTGTACACACTTGTACAACCTTGTACAAACTTGTACAAACTTGTACATCCTTGTACACGATTTTACACCCTTGTACACACTTGTAAAACCTTGTAAAAACTTGTACAACCTTGTACACACTTGTACACCCTTGTACACACTTGTACAAGCTTGTACACACTTGTACAAGCTTGTACACACTTGTACAACCTTGTACACACTTGTACAACCTTGTACACACTTGTACAACCTTGTACACACTTGTAAAACCTTGTACACACTTGTACAACCTTGTACACACTTGTACAACCTTGTACACACTTGTACAACCTTGTACACACTTGTACAACCTTGTACACACTTGTACAACCTTGTACACACTTGTACAACCTTGTACACACTTGTACAACATTGTACACACTTGTACAACCTTGTACACACTTGTAAAACCTTGTACACACTTGTACAACCTTGTACACACTTGTACAACCTTGTACACACTTGTACAACCTTGTACACACTTGTACAACCTTGTACACAATTGTACAACCTTGTACACACTTGTACAACCTTGTACACACTTGTACAACCTTGAACACACTTGTACAGCCTTGTACACAATTGTACAACCTTGTACACACTTGTACAACCTTGTACACAATTGTACAGCCTTGTACACACTTGTACAACCTTGTACACACTTGTACAGCCTTGTACACACTTGTACAACCTTGTACACACTTGTACAACCTTGTACACACTTGTACAACCTTGTACACAATTGTACAGCCTTGTACACACTTGTACAACCTTGTACATTCTTGTACACACTTGTACAGCCTTGTACAACCTTGTACACACTTGTAGAGCCTTGTAAAAACTTGTACACCCTTGTACACACATGTACAACCTTGTACACACCTTGTACAACCTTGTACACACTTGTACAACCTTGTAAAACTTGTACACATTTGTACACACTTGTACACCCTTGTACACACTTGTACAACCTTGTACAAACTTATACAATCTTGTACACACTTGTACAACCCAGTACACACTTGTACAATCTTGTACAAACTTGTACTCCCTTGTACAAACTTGTACATCCTGGTACACACTTGTACAAACTTGTACAAACTTGTACATCCTTGTACACGATTGTACACCCTTGTACACACTTGTACAACCTTGTACACACTTGTACAACCTGACACACAATTGTACAACCTTGTACACACCTGTACAACCTTGTACACACTTGTACAACCTTGTACACACTTGTACAACCTTGTACACAATTGTACAGCCTTGTACACACTTGTACAACCTTGTACACACTTGTACAGCCTTGTACAAAATTGTACAACCTTGTACACACTTGTACAGCCTTGTACACAATTGTACAACCTTGTACACACTTGTACAACCTTGTACACCCTTGTACAAACTTTTACACATCGTACACACTTGTACACCCTTGTACAAACTTGTACATCTTTGTACACACTTGTACAACCTTGTACACACTTGTACAACCTTGTACACACTTGTACAGCCTTGTACACAATTGTACAACCTTGTACACAGTTGTACAGCCTTGTACACAATTGTACAACCTTGTACACACTTGTACAACCTTGTACACCCTTGTACACACTTTTACTTATCGTACACACTTGTACACCCTTGTACAAACTTGTTCATCCTTGTACACACTTGTACAACCTTGTACAAACTTGTACAAACTTTTACAAACTTGTACAAACTTGTACATCCTTGTACACACTTGTACAACCTTGTACAAACTTGTACAACCTTGTACACACTTGTACACCCTTGTACACACTTGTACAACCTTGTACACACTTGTACAACCTTGTACACACTTGTACAACCTTGTACACACTTGTACAACCTTGTACACACTTGTACAACCTTGTACACACTTGTACAACCTTGTACACACTTGTACAACCTTGTACACACTTGTACAACCTTGTACACACTTGTACAACCTTGTACACACTTGTACAACCTTGTACACACTTGTACAACCTTGTACACACTTGTACACACTTGTACAACCTTGTACACACTTGTACAACCTTGTACACACTTGTACAACCTTGTACACACTTGTACAACCTTGTACACACTTGTACAACCTTGTACACACTTGTACAACCCTGTACACACTTGTACAACCATGTAAAAACTTGTACAACCTTGTACACACTTGTACACCCTTGTACACACTTGTACAAGCTTGTACACACTTGTACAACCTTGTACACACTTGTACACCCTTGTACACACTTGTACAACCTTTTACAAACTTGTACACAATTGTACAAACTTGTACATTATTGTACATACTTGTACACCCTTGTACACACTTGTACAACCTTGTACAAACCTGTACACCCTTGTACACACTTGTACAACCTTGTACAAACTTATACAATCTTGTACACACTTGTACAACCCAGTACACACTTGTACAATCTTGTACAAACTTGTACTCCCTTGTACAAACTTGTACATCCTGGTACACACTTGTACAACCTTGTACAAACTTGTACAAACTTGTACAAACTTGTACATCCTTGTACACGATTGTACACCCTTGTACACACTTGTACAACCTTGTACACACTTGTACAACCTGACACACAATTGTACAACCTTGTACACACTTGTACAACCTTGTACACACTTGTACAACCTTGTACACACTTGTACAACCTTGTACACAATTGTACAGCCTTGTACACACTTGTACAACCTTGTACACACTTGTACAGCCTTGTACAAAATTGTACAACCTTGTACACACTTGTACAGCCTTGTACACAATTGTACAACCTTGTACACACTTGTACAACCTTGTACACCCTTGTACAAACTTTTACACATCGTACACACTTGTACACCCTTGTACAAACTTGTACATCTTTGTACACACTTGTACAACCTTGTACACACTTGTACAACCTTGTACACACTTGTACAGCCTTGTACACAATTGTACAACCTTGTACACAGTTGTACAGCCTTGTACACAATTGTACAACCTTGTACACACTTGTACAACCTTGTACACCCTTGTACACACTTTTACTTATCGTACACACTTGTACACCCTTGTACAAACTTGTTCATCCTTGTACACACTTGTACAACCTTGTACAAACTTGTACAAACTTTTACAAACTTGTACAAACTTGTACATCCTTGTACACACTTGTACAACCTTGTACAAACTTGTACAAACTTGTACATCCTTGTACACGATTTTACACCCTTGTACACACTTGTACAACCTTGTAAAAACTTGTACAACCTTGTACACACTTGTACACCCTTGTACACACTTGTACAACCTTGTACACACTTGTACAACCTTGTACACACTTGTACAACCTTGTACACACTTGTACAACCTTGTACACACTTGTACAACCTTGTACACACTTGTACAACCTTGTACACACTTGTACAACCTTGTACACACTTGTACAACCTTGTACACACTTGTACAACCTTGTGCACACTTGTACAACCTTGTACACACTTGTACAACCTTGTACACACTTGTACACACTTGTACAACCTTGTACACACTTGTACAACCTTGTACACACTTGTACAACCTTGTACACACTTGTACAACCCTGTACACACTTGTACAACCATGTAAAAACTTGTACAACCTTGTACACACTTGTACACCCTTGTACACACTTGTACAAGCTTGTACACACTTGTACAACCTTGTACACACTTGTACACCCTTGTACACACTTGTACAACCTTTTACAAACTTGTACACAATTGTACAAACTTGTACATTATTGTACATACTTGTACACCCTTGTACACACTTGTACAACCTTGTACAAACCTGTACACCCTTGTACACACTTGTACAACCTTGTACAAACCTGTACACCCTTGTACACACTTGTACAAGCTTGTACACACTTGTACAAGCTTGTACACACTTGTACACCCTTGTTCAAACTTGTGCACCGTTGTACACCTTTGTACACCCTTGTACACATTTGTACAACCTTGTACAAACTTGTACACACTTGTACAAACTTGTACACACTTGTACAACCTTGTACAAACTTGTACAACCTTGTACACACTTGTACAACCTTGTACACACTTGTACAAGCTTGTACACACTTGTACAAGTTGTACACACTTGTACAAGTTGTACACACTTGTACAACCTTGTACACACTTGTACAACCTTGTACACACTTTTACAACCTTGTACACACTTGTACAACCTTGTACAAACTTGTACAAACTTGTACAACCTTTTCATCCTTGTACACATTTGTACACCCTTGTACACACTTGTACAACCTTGTACAAACCTGTACACCCTTGTACACACTTGTACAAGCTTGTACACGATTGTACACCCTTGTACACACTTGTGCACCCTTGTACACACTTGTACACCCTTGTACACACTTGTACAACCTTGTACAAACTTGTACACACTTGTACAACATTGTACAAACCTGTACACCCTTGTACACACTTGTACAACCTTGTACACACTTGTACAACCTTGTACCCCCTGTTACAACCTTGTACACACTTGTACAACCTTGTACACACTTGTACAGCCTTGTACACAATTGTACACCCATGTACACAATTTAAAAACTTGTACACACTTGTACAACCTTGTACACACTTGTACAACCTTGTACACACTTGTACAACCTTGTACACACTTGTACAACCTTGTACACACTTGTACAGCCTTGTACACAATTGTACAACCTTGTACACAGTTGTACAGCCTTGTACACAATTGTACAACCTTGTACACACTTGTACAAACTTGTACACCCTTGTACACACTTTTACTTATCGTACACACTTGTACACCCTTGTACAAACTTGTACATCCTTGTACACACTTGTACAACCTTGTACAAACTTGTAAAAACTTGTACAAACTTGTACAAACTTGTACATCCTTGTACACACTTGTACAACCTTGTACAAACTTACAAACTTGTACATCCTTGTACACGATTTTACACCCTTGTACACACTTGTACAACCTTGTAAAAACTTGTACAACCTTGTACACACTTGTACACCCTTGTACACACTTGTACAACCTTTACACACTTGTACAACCTTGTACACACTTGTACAACCTTTTACACACTTGTACAACCTTGTACACACTTGTACAACCTTGTACACACTTGTACAACCTTGTACACACTTGTACAACCTTGTACACACTTGTACAACCTTGTACACACTTGTACAACCTTGTACACACTTGTACAACCTTGTACACACTTGTACAACCTTGTACACACTTGTACAACCTTGTACACACTTGTACAACCTTGTACAAACTTGTACAACCTTGTACACACTTGTACAACCTTGTACAAACTTGTACAACCTTGTACACACTTGTACAACCTTGTACACACTTGTACAACCATGTAAAAACTTGTACAACCTTGTACACACTTGTACACCCTTGTACACACTTGTACAAGCTTGTACACACTTGTACAACCTTGTACACACTTGTACACCCTTGTACACACTTGTACAACCTTTTACAAACTTGTACACACTTGTACAAACTTGTACATTATTGTACATACTTGTACACCCTTGTACACACTTGTACAACCTTGTACAAACCTGTACACCCTTGTACACACTTGTACAAGCTTGTACACACTTGTACAAGCTTGTACACACTTGTACACCCTTGTTCAAACTTGTGCACCCTTGTACATTTTTGTACACCCTTGTACACATTTGTACAACCTTGTACAAACTTGTACACACTTGTACAAACTTGTACACACTTGTACTACCTTGTACAAACTTGTACAACCTTGTACACACTTGTACAACCTTGTACACACTTGTACAAGCTTGTACACACTTGTACAAGTTGTACACACTTGTACAACCTTGTACACACTTGTACAACCTTGTACACACTTGTACAACCTTGTACAAACTTGTACAAACTTGTACAACCTTTTCATCCTTGTACACATTTGTACACCCTTGTACACACTTGTACAACCTTGTACAAACCTGTACACCCTTGTACACACTTGTACAAGCTTGTACACGATTGTACACCCTTGTACACACTTGTGCACCCTTGTACACACTTGTACACCCTTGTACACACTTGTACAACCTTGTACAAACTTGTACACTTGTACAACATTGTACAAACCTGTACACCCTTGTACACACTTGTACAACCTTGTACACACTTGTACAACCTTGTACCCCCTGTTACAACCTTGTACACACTTGTACAACCTTGTACACACTTGTACAGCCTTGTACACAATTGTACACCCATGTACACAATTTAAAAACTTGTACACACTTGTACAACCTTGTACACACTTGTACAACCTTGTACACACTTGTACAACCTTGTACACACTTGTACAACCTTGTACACACTTGTACAACCTTGTACAAACTTGTACAAACTTGTACACACTTGTACACCCTTGTACACACTTGTAAAAGCTTGTACACACTTGTACAACCTTGTACACACTTGTACAACCTTGTAGACAATTGTATAACCTTGTACACACTTGTACAACCTTGTACAAACTTGTACAAACTTGTACACACTTGTACACCCTTGTACACACTTGTAAAAGCTTGTACACACTTGTACAACCTTGTACACACTTGTACACCCTTGTACACACTTGTACAACCTTGTACACACTTGTACAACCTTGTACACAATTGTACAACCTTGTACACACTTGTACAACCTTGTACACACTTGTACAGCCTTGTACACAATTGTACAACCTTGTACACACTTGTACAACCTTGTACACACTTGTACAACCTTGTACACAATTGTACAGCCTTGTACACACTTGTACAACCTTGTACACACTTGTACAGCCTTGTACAAAATTGTACAACCTTGTACACACTTGTACAGCCTTGTACACAATTGTACAACCTTGTACACACTTGTACAAACTTGTACACCCTTGTACAAACTTGTACACCCTTGTACAAACTTTTACACATCGTACACACTTGTACAGCCCTTGTACAAACTTGTACATCCTTGTACACACTTGTACAACCTTGTACACACTTGAACATCCTTGTACACAATTGTACACCCTTGTACACACTCGTACAACCTTGTACACACTTGTACAACCTTGAACAAACTTTTACAGCCTTGTACACAATTGTACAACCTTGTACACACTTGTACAACCTTGTAAACACTTGTACAACCTTGTAAACAATTGTACAGCCTTGTACACACTTGTACAACCTTGTACACACTTGTACAGCCTTGTACACAATTGTACAACCTTGTACACACTTGTACAACCTTGTACACACTTGTACAACCTTGTACACAATTGTACAGCCTTGTACACACTTGTACAACCTTGTACACACTTGTACAACCTTGTAAAAACTTGTACACCCTTGTACACACTTGTACAACCTTGTACAACCTTGTACACACTTGTACAGCCTTGTACAACCTTGTACAACCTTGTACACACTTGTACAGCCTTGTAAAAATTTGTACACCCTTGTACACACATGTACAACCTTGTACACAACTTGTACAACCTTGTACACACTTGTACAACCTTGTAAAACTTGTACACATTTGTAAACACTTGTACACCCTTGTACACACTTGTACAACCTTGTACAAACTTATACAATCTTGTACAAACTTGTACAACCCAGTACACACTTGTACAATCTTGTACAAACTTGTACTCCCTTGTACAAACTTGTACATCCTTGTACACACTTGTACAACCTTGTACAAACTTGTACAAACTTGTACAAACTTGTACATCCTTGTACACGATTGTACACCCTTGTACACACTTGTACAACCTTGTACACACTTGTACAACCTGACACACAATTGTACAACCTTGTACACACTTGTACAACCTTGTACACACTTGTACAACCTTTTACACACTTGTACAGCCTTGTACACAATTGTACAACCTTGTACACACTTGTACAACCTTGTACACACTTGTACAACCTTGTACACAATTGTACAGCCTTGTACACAATTGTACAACCTTGTACACACTTGTACAGCCTTGTACACACTTGTACAGCCTTGTACAAAATTGTACAGCCTTGTACGCAATTGTGCAACCTTGTACACACTTGTACAACCTTGTACACCCTTGTACAAACTTTTACACATCGTACACACTTGTACACACTTGTACAAACTTTTACACACTTGTACAACCTTGTACACACTTGTACAACCTTGTACACACTTGTACATCCTTGTACACAATTGTACAACCTTGTACACAGTTGTACAGCCTTGTACACAATTGTACAACCTTGTACACACTTGTACAACCTTGTACACCCTTGTACACACTTTTACTTATCGTACACACTTGTACACCCTTGTACAAACTTGTACATCCTTGTACACACTTGTACAACCTTGTACAAACTTGTACAAACTTGTACATCCTTGTTCACGATTTTACACCCTTGTACACACTTGTACAACCTTGTAAAAACTTGTACAACCTTGTACACACTTGTACACCCTTGTACACACTTGTACAACCTTGTACACACTTGTACAACCTTGTACACACTTGTACAACCTTGTACACACTTGTACAACCTTGTACACACTTGTACAACCTTGTACACACTTGTACAACCTTGTACACACTTGTACAACCTTGTACACACTTGTACAACCTTGTACACACTTGTACACACTTGTACAACCATGTAAAAACTTGTACAACCTTGTACACACTTGTACACCCTTGTACACACTTGTACAAGCTTGTACACACTTGTACAACCTTGTACACACTTGTACACCCTTGTACACACTTGTACAACCTTGTACAAACCTGTACACCCTTATACACACTTGTACAAGCTTGTACACACTTGTACAAGCTTGTACACACTTGTACACCTTTGTTCAAACTTGTGCACCCTTGTACACTTTTGTACACCCTTGTACACATTTGTACAACCTTGTACAAACTTGTACACACTTGTACAAACTTGTACACACTTGTACAACCTTGTACAAACTTGTACAACCTTGTACACACTTGTACAACCTTGTACACACTTGTACAAGTTGTACACACTTGTACAACCTTGTACACACTTGTACAACCTTGTACACACTTGTACAACCTTGTACACAATTGTAAAACCTTGTACACACTTGTACAACCTTGTACAAACTTGTACACACTTGTACAAACTTTTACATCCTTGTACACATTTGTACACCCTTGTACACACTTGTACAACCTTGTACAACCTTGTACAAACCTGTACACCCTTGTACACACTTGTACAAGCTTGTACACGATTGTACACCCTTGTACACACTTGTGCACCCTTGTACAAACTTGTACATCCTTGTACACACTTGTACAACCTTGTACAAACTTGTACAAACTTGTACAAACTTGTACACAATTGTACAGCCTTGTACACAATTGTACAACCTTGTACACACTTGTACAACCTTGTACACACTTGTACAACCTTGTACACACTTGTACAACCTTGTACACAATTGTACAGCCTTGTACACAATTGTACAACCTTGTACACACTTCTACAGCCTTGTACACACTAGTAGAATGTCCCCCGATCTAGCAGGGGTAGTTTTGGTGTGTTGCGTGTTGCCTAGGGGTGGATTGAAGGGGTTGATTTAGGGGTGGTTTTAGGGGTGGTTTTTTGGATTAGGGGTGGTTTTTTGGATTAGGGGTGGTTTTAGGGGTGGATTTAGAGTAGGGGGTGGTTTAAGGGGTGGATTTAGTGTTGGGGGTGGTTTAAGGGGTGGATTTAGTGTTGGGGGTGGGTGTTGGAGTTGGGGGGTGGGGTGGGGTTGTTGTTTTTGGAAGGGTTGAAGACTGTGTACTCTTATGTTAATATAAATTTAATAATATTTAATTACTTCTTTGGTGTTCCTCTATGATTTATGAATTATCTTTTATGGTATTGAAATTAACGGAAAAAAATATTTGAATCAGGTGTTTTCTGATTGGTTGAAAATAAGCTCGCTTCTGATTGGTTATAAATAAGTGACTGTGGTATTGAAATTAACGGACAAAAATATTTGAATTAGGCGTTCTCTGATTGGTTGAAAATAAGCTCGCTTCTGATTGGTTATAAATAAGTGACAGTTGTATTGAAACTAACAGACAAAAATATTTGAATCAGGTGCTCTGTGAGTGGTTAAAATAAGCTTGTACCTGATAGGTTATAAATAGGTGATCTGTGATTGGTTGAAGGGTATATCTGTGAGAGAATTAAAAATCCTGGTTCACTCTTACTTTGGCGGTGTTTATAGGTGTAGTTCTTTTGCTCTGTGACATTTGCTGAATTGTGTGTAGTGTTCTTCTGTAAAAAGGTTATCGTTGTGAGTAGTAATATTAAGTTTTCTTTTATGGTGTATTAATTATGTTTGTAAATAGTAGTGATATTTAGATTTTCCTTAATATTTGTTGTAATGGCTTCTGCTGTTGAGCCAGTTGAAACTATTAGTGAGGACCAGTCCTATGTTAAGAAATTTAGACTTTATGGGACCAAGACTATATTTAAATTTTCTAATCCTCCTCCTGAAACTAGTGAGTTTGATTGGCTTAGACAGGGATTTGCTTCCATTGTAAAAAAGATGAAAGATCAAGCCCATGATAATGACCAGCTCGGGTTTACCCTTCAAAGCCTTAATCTTAAAGGTAAAGATGGATATGTAGCGTTTCGACCTGCTGGGGAAATTGACGAAGATGTGTTGTGGCAGATTTTTGGGGGTATTGTACAAAGTAATTCCGAATCTATCAAGTCAACGGATACCTTTAAAGTCGAGTGTACGCGAGTGAATCTCCCTGTAGGTTCGGGTACCCGTAAAAGACCTGGATTGTATAATACTTTTGATGAGGAATGTAAGGCTAGGACTGGAATTGTTGTGATAAAAAATAATGATAATTTGTGTCTCCCTCGTGCCTTGGTGGTAGCTGTTGCTCATGCAATTAAAGATCCTCTATATAAAGCGATTCGCCAAGATGATAGGAAAAGGCAGACAGTGATGGCGCAAGAGCTCATCCGGAGGGCTAGGGTAGAAATGCCTGAGAATGGTGCTGGAATTCTTGAACTAGAAAGGTTTCAAGATCTGTTGACCGATTATAAAATCACTGTTTACAATTATGATAGGAAAGGGCGTGATGTGTATTTTGAGGGTCGTCCAGAGAATGCTAAATCTAAAATTAACTTGATTTTCTGTAACGGTCATTTCAATGTCATTACCAGTCTAACTGCTGCTTTTGTTTGTAAATATTATTGTGAAGCCTGCCATGTCCCTTATGATCATAAAACTGAACATAGATGTTCCAATATTTGCTGCTACTGTCTGACCATCTCACCTCCTTGTAAGTTAGAACATGGGGGAGTAACTTGTCCAGAATGTAATATTATTTTAAGAAATCAAAGGTGTTTCATAGCCCACAAAATTGATAAATGTAAAAAAGTGAAAAAGTGTCTTGATTGTGATAAGTTGGTTATGATTAAGGGAAGACCTACACCTCATAAGTGTGGTGAGGTTTATTGTAAACCTTGTGAATCTTTTCAGGATCCTAATCATAAATGTTACATGAAACCCAACGAGGGTAAACCTACATCTAAAGGTTATCTGTATATATTTTTTGATTTGGAAACCCGTCAAGATGAGCCACTCTCCACTGATCCTGACCAGAAAGAACATAAAGTTAACTTGTGTGTTTCACAACAGTATTGTTACCAATGTATTGAGGCTAAATTTTGTATTGCTTGTAAAAACCGTACGAGAGTCTTCAACTCTAACCCGGTTACCCAATTTATGAACTATGTAATGGAAACCCGTAAACAGTTTAAACATGTTTGTGTAATCGCCCATAATGGTCAGGGTTTTGATTTTCAGTTTTTGCTTAAGTATATGCTTGAACGAACAAAATTCACCCCTGAACTGATCATGAGGGGTACAAAAATTATTTTGATGGAAATGGACAACGTGAGGTTTGTGGACTCGCTAAGTTACTTCCCCATGGCCCTCGCTGCACTCCCTAAGGCTTTTGATCTGCCTCCTGAAAGAAAGAAAGGCTACTTCCCCCATTTATTTAACACTCTTGCCAATCAAAACTATGTAGGCCCGATGCCTGACAAACAGTACTATTGTCCAGAGACTATGTTTGAAAAGTCCTACAGGGATTTTGAAAAGTGGTATGATGAACGAGTGGCTGAGAATTATGCTTTTGACTTTAAAAAGGAGATCTTAGAATACTGCATCTCAGATGTGGAAATTCTAGCACAAGCGTGTCTTAAGTTCAGGACAATATTCCTCCAAGAGTGTAATGTTGATCCTTTTTTGGAAGCTGTAACTATTGCTAGTGCATGTAACTTGGCCTTTCGTAGAAACTTTTTGAAACCAAACACGATTGGACTTATTCCTAAGAACGGCTATCGTTTTGTGAATAATCAGTCAGCTATAGCTATCCAATGGTTAAGTTTTGAGGAGGAAATCCGTAAAGTGAGGATAGAACATGCGGGGCGTGGAAAGGAGATTAGTATTTCTGGTTTGAAAGTTGATGGATTTGATGGACAAAGGATCTATGAGTTTCACGGGTGCTATTGGCACGGATGCTCCAAATGTTATCCTTATAACAGAGATGCTCCTCTGAAGGAGGATCCCTCTGACTCGCTTCACTTGAGATATGAGAGGACCAAATCTAAAATTGCTAAGTTTAATGACTATGAAGTAGTTGAGATGTGGGAGTGTGAGTTTCGTAAGTTAAAAAAGGACCGAAATCTAAAACACTTGGAAACACTCCCTATTCTTAATAATCTTCCTTTGGACCCTAGACAGTCTTTCTTTGGAGGCAGAACAGGTAATGCTAAAACTTACCACAAGTGTGGGAAAGGGGAAACCATTGAATATGTTGATGTTTGCTCTCTTTACCCATATGTATGTAAGTATGGTAAGTATCCTATTGGTCATCCTACGATTTATGTGGGAGATAATGAGTGCAGACAGCGAGGCTTACATGTAGATGGTCTGCTTAAGTGTAAAGTGCTACCACCAAGGGATCTTTACCATCCTGTCCTTCCGGCAAAGATAAACAATAAATTGATGTTTGTCCTATGCAACACCTGTGGGAATTCTCAAAATCAGGGTGAATGTGAACATGAAAGTGGAGATAGAGCTTTAATAGGAACTTGGACTATGGATGAAATCAGAAGGGCAGTGGAAAAGGGCTATGTAGTTTTGGATATGTATGAGCTGTGGGAGTATGAGGTAGCCACATATGAAAACGGGGGTTTGTTTACAGATTTTATTAATAAATTTTTAAAGATGAAACAGGAAGCTTCGGGGTACCCTGGCTGGTGTCAGACTGAAGATGACAAAGATAAATATATTGAAGATTATTTTAGGCATGAAGGTATCAGATTGGACAAAAGTAAAATAACAAAGAACGGGGGGTTGAGATCATTAGCCAAACTAATGCTTAATTCATTTTGGGGTAAATTTGGACAGAGGGAAAACCAAACCAAGGCTATAATTATTAGAGATTCAAAAACACTATTTGAAATGCTTACCAAACCGGAAATAGATGTAAATAGAATACAGATTGTTAATGATGATGTTGTGGTTGTGAGTTGGGAGTACTTAGAAGAAGTAGGCGAACCTTTGACTAATGTAAACGTAGTGATAGCTGCATACACCACAGCTCAAGCGAGATTAAAGCTCTATGAGCATCTAGATGCCCTTGGTGGTCAGGTATTGTATTATGATACTGATTCTGTATTATATGTATATAAGGGTGGTTTGTACAGAGTTCCTACAGGGGATTATCTTGGTGAAATGACCGATGAGCTGGCTGAGTACGGACCTGGATCTTTTATAGTAGAATTTGTTTCTGGGGGTCCAAAAACCTACGCGTATCTTGTTTGGTCAACAAATAAGCAGATCTTGGTCCCAGTTTGCAAAATTAAGGGTCTCACACTCAATTTTAAGACTTCCAAAACGCTCAACTTTGAAAAATTAAAAGAAATGGTCCTTAGTGAAACTAGACGACAAATAGAAATTAACGAATCTAGAATTCGCAGAACTAAAGACCGGAACATCGTTACCATAAATGAAACTAAAGTTTTCCAAATTACAGGACCTAAAAGGAAGCATGAGGGTGAGTATGGTACCTTACCCTATGGATATAAAAAACAAAAACTTACCCACCAGTCCTAACAACATACTGTTGTGTTGTATCCATCTTTTTGACTAAGAGAGGTTGGATGATAAGACCTCCCCCCTCCTAATGCCGCGTGACTCTGGGAACTTTCTTAAATATTTAGTCTCTGTTTGGAAGCGAAAGTGTTAACAATGAACCGTTATTGTTGCGAGAACAAATGTTTTGTAACCCCTTCGGTTCATGTTGATGGGATAGCATGTAGAAAATGTGAAAGTTTTGGTTATTGTATGTGTCGTTGTAAAAATTACCAAGCCCCAGTACCTAAATTGGTTGAACTTAAAGTATATAAAACTCGAAGTTGTTTTACTTGCTGTAAGGACAAATGCTTACAGTTTTATTGGGATGATTTGCAAAATATCTGTCTTGAATGTTTCCCTAAACCGCTGTGTGAATGTAAATTAAAAATTTGTAAGAACCGAAGTGACTGGTCTGTTGTATGAATCACGTGACCAAGGGTACCAGACAGTGATACGTTTGTCACCGTCATTCTCTTATTTGATCCCATGCTGATCAGACATACTCTGACAAAACTCATTTTTTGTGAAAATGTTTCATCTTACTTCTTATATATTTAACGACCGGCATGTGTCTGTATTATTTGATTCTGATGATAACCCTTGGTTTAAAGGTAAGGAAATTGCTGATATTTTAGGCTATTCTAGATCACGAGATGCACTTAAAGCCCATGTTAAAGATAAATATAAAAAAAATTATGCATTTATAAGGAGCGGTGAAATGCCGCTCCCTTTTAACAATCAACCACATACGGTTTACATTAATGAACCGGGTTTGTATTCTTTAATATTGAAATCAAAACTCCCTATTGCGGAGACTTTCCAGGACTGGGTGTTTGAAAAAGTGTTGCCCTCTGTACGTAAGTATGGAGAATACAAACTTGTAGCTGAAAAAAATACATTATTACAGTTACTTACTCAGTCTAATGAATCCAATCGTCAACTTGCTCAAATAAATACAGACTTTAAAACATCAAATGATTTATTGTCTAAAGAAAATCAATCCTTGAATGCAATTTTAACTGAACAGTCAGGTAAGGTAACCGTGTTTCCTTGTGATAGTAATCTTCAACACGTTCTCTGTGTTTTGATTAGAGAAACTGGAGGGAGTGAGAACGAATACAAGTGTATTCGAACAGAAAAAAGACATTTTAGAACAGCTGTAAAAAAGGCTAAAAGTGATGGGTTTGTGCCGTGTTTTATACGATTTCCTGTCCCTAATGGGATAAACATCTTAAATAAAGCAAAAGAAACCATGTTAAATCTTGGTATATATTTTGAATCACATTTTAATAATGTCATAACGTCTTATAATTTTGTAAATATAGTAAAACTTGTTTTAAATGAATAAAAACCCCATTGAATGTGAGTGTGAATGTGGGAGTTAGTAAGGCTTAACCATGAAACCTCCCGTTTGTGGAAAGACACCTACGTAATGGTTGGCTTAAAACACCATAAATCCATACGTAGATGGCAGGTTGGCCTAAAAACCATAGAACAATGAGTTTCCTGCGTTTGCCACAAATTTGTGAATGAAGGTCAATGGCACGGCTGACTAAAAGGCCTGTAAACCTGAGTGTGTGTATGAATGAAGGACATAGTTGAATGACCTTAGGTTGGTATTTCAGTCCGGTGGGAAAAATTTAAAACAAGTAAAATACTGCTCTCTGATTGGTCGTAATAAGCTTGAATCCTATTGGTTGTAAATAAGAGTGCGGGGCTGTGATTGGTCGATGGATATTTAACAATAATTTGAGATTCAAAGTTCAAAGTATCATTCCATCTCTGGTCTCCACCGCATCATGTTGTCTCTGTCTGAGCTTTCAATTAGAACAATTTGCTCAAACGCCATCCTTTTACCTTATGTAAAAGAATGTGTTGATCTTCCATCAACGCTAAGGCAGGATGTTTTGAACTATCACAAGGAAAACTGCGGTTACGTAACCCTAAACTACTATGAGTCTTTACGAGGCTCTAGAAGTTGGTGTACTACCTGTGGAAGAATGGTTGGTCTTCCTTCTCACTTAAGGCGAAGAGGTAGCTTTGCGTATCCGAAGTTTAAAACCCCAAAAGAAACATGCCGCATTTGCATGGCTCCTTTATTCATCTTCCATAAAGCCACTTGTAAATTATGTAAAAACTAAATGTTTTTACTTTTGTTACTTGTTGTTATTTTTTTTAGAAAACATTTAGTTTTCTAAAAAAAGTAACTTGAAATTCTCTTTCTTTTTGTTTGCTAAAAAGGGAGAGGGTGTTACAAGGCGTCTACCAGTTTCGCTGGACTGGCCATGTAATGCTTAACCTGGGTGTAGTATACACGAGTGGTCTCAAACCCCACTCAAGCAAACAATATCCTATTTCAGTCTAAATCCCTAACTAAACACTTCATTACAATTTAGTATGTTGTTGGCAGGTTTTCGTCTGATTAAATCTTTAGCTGACAAACTATTTGTACTTGTTGTTTTTATTGCTAGCTTGATATTTATTTATTTAATGAGAGTCACTGATTTGTGTGAGAACCTTTAAAAACCCGTGCTAAACAGTTGTATACTTCATTTGTGAAATGGTTAGTAAAAGCGCTATAGCTGAGGAGCTACATAGACCTGCTAGGCGAAACTACCCTAGACGTAAAGTGACCCTTAAGGGATTGCATGATTTATACCAAGCTGATTTAGTTGAGATGCAGCCATATTCTAAAATTAATAAAGGCTATAGATATATTATGACAATTATTAATTGCTTTTCCAAGTTTGCATTTGCCATTCCGTTAAAAGACAAATCTGGACCAGAGGTAGCTAAAGCTTTAGATCCTTTTTTAGCTAAAAATAAAATGAAAAACTTTCAAACTGATCAAGGTAAAGAGTATTTTAACAAACATGTCAGCAGTTTAATGCGGAAATATGATATAAATCATTACCATACCTATTCTGAGCTTAAAGCCAGTATCATAGAAAGATTTAATCGTACTTTAAAAACTAAAATGTATAAACTATTTACTGCCAGAGGTAGTTATGAGTGGGTAAGTTTGTTATCAGGACTTGTAAAATCCTATAATAACACTAAACATAGGACTATTGGTATGAAACCAAAGGATGTAAAACAAAAAGATGTTAAAAATATATTAAAGAGAATTTATAGCGGACAAAGTGTTAAGCGGCAAACTAAAGCTAAATTTCAAATCGGTGATAATGTTAGAATTAGTAAAAACAAAAAGACATTTAAAAAAGGTTATCTACCAAATTGGACAAATGAAGTTTTTAAAGTGTATGCAATTAAACCTACTAAACCTGTAACTTATATATTGCAAGACTCTAAAGGTGATATATTAAAAGGTGGATTTTATTCAGAAGAAATTAGTAAATCTAAGACTGGTAATGTATATTTGGTTGAAAAAGTTTTGCGGAAGAAAGGTTCTAAATTATTAGTTCGGTGGAAAGGTTATGATAACAGTCATGACTCTTGGATTGATGCCAAGGACTTGGTGTGATAACTCTGGTGTTTGCGTAAATACTTCTTCTTTGAACTATAGGTTATGATAAGATTTGTTTCTGGGAAGAGATATCACTTGTTAATTAGCACATGGTGTGATGTCTGCTCGGTTCAAAAACTATATATCTCTCTGTTATCAATTCATGGTAATTAGTCAGAATGCGTGTTGTGAAGCAAGACGTTGATTTTTCTGTTTTAAATTTTGATGAATACATTGGATCAGGCATGGTTACACATCGAAAAAAACACGGTACATTATTACCTGACTCTATTCGCTGTATTATATCAGGACCAAGCTCATCAGGCAAGACAAACGTGTTGTTTAATTTACTATTTGACCCAAATGGATTAAGGTTTAAAAACATTTATATTTTTTCAAAGTCTCTATATCAATCGAAATACAGGTTCTTAAAAAATGTTATGCCTAAAGAAATAGGGTATTTTGAGTTTGGAGATAATGATAAAGTAGTACACCCTAACGAGGCTAAACCACATTCAATAATGGTGTTTGATGATATTTCTTGTGAAAAGCATGATAATATTAGAGCTTATTTTACTATGGGTAGGCATAAAAATATAGATACCTTTTACCTAGGACAAACATACAGTGCCATTCCGAAACAGCTAATAAGGGACAATAGTAACTTTATTATATTATTTAAACAAGACGAAATGAATCTAAAACATATATTCAACGATCATGTCACCACAGATATGTCTTTTGACAAATTTAAAGAGATCTGTGCTAAGGCATGGTGTGACAACTTTGGGTTTCTGGTAATAGATAAAACATCTGACCCATATAAGGGAAGGTATAGGGTAGGAATTGACAGTTTCGTGACAGAGCTATAATGGTTCGTATCTATACATATAATGATCTGGGAGGTTTTAATACCCGTCTTCATAATGTTAAATCAAACTTATGCTCATACTATTACAAGAATAAAAATAAGTTTTGTGGGAACTATTGTAGTAAAAAACCTCCCCACGGATATCAGTTTAATAGGAGATGTTGGAGACATAAAAAACCTAAGGGGTCTGCCATGATACCACCTGTAGTTTTACTAATGATTTCTGCTAGCGAAAGAACTTATAACAGGGCGTGCTGGCTAAACTTTATAAATTCCTGTGAAGTAAATAATGTCCCCTTAGAATTTGTAATATATCATGAGGATATGTACAATTGTACTGTAAGAGACCCACAAAATATGATATCTAGATTTAGACCGCTTCCTGAAATATTTGGCAAAGTCCGACCTCTGCGCAACTTACACGGCAGTGTAAATTTCACTCAAATATGTAATGAAATGTTGGAATATGGATGTAAGATTCCATATGCAGCACGATGTATATTGCTAACAGAACGAACTATTCCTATAAGGTCTCCATTAACAGTCTATAAAAGGTCTTTAAATTTAAAATGCTATATCGACATTAGCTATAACGTTGCATACTCTAAAGTACCTGATAATGTTCCAATGACTTTTAGAAACAAACCGTACAGTGGTGTTAATAATCTCTGTCAAGGTCTGTATACTACAGAGTTTCTTAAGGAAGCTCTACCTACACTCCCAAATCAGTGTAAAAAGTTTGGTATTACATTAAACGGTGGTATGTATACTGTGACAAATAGAGTTTTATTTGATCAGTGGAGAGCATTTACAGGGTCAAATCCAAGTGAATTTTGGCTTCTTAACTCTTACCTATTGCAAAATATAAATAAACCTAGACCTTTGGAATTACTTAAAAGATTTATGGAGAAAACTGTTGAAAATGATAAATATACAGTAGCAGAAATACCTCAATGGAGGGATGGATGGAAACGAACCTTTGTATTTAAAAGTTTTACCACACAATATGTGATCCCGCGGTTTGATTTTAGGATGCAACAGTACTATAGAGGTATAGACTTTAGCACTGGGGTTTCACTAAGAAGAATAATTAAGTTCTTACGGAGGTATAAGAGGCGTGCACTATTCATTAGGCAGGTTGAATTGCCTTAAATGGGCTGGGATCGGTTGGGGGTTTATTATTCTACACTATGGTGCGGAAGAGTAAACATGTTAAGGCACAATTAATTGAGCTGAGAAATGCTATTAAACGAAAGTATAGAGCTTTTAAGGAAGGCACTGAAGAAAGTGATATTTTATTAGAAAAACAGTATAAGCCGATAATCAGTGAACTTAGGAAAAACACAGCAAATAATCTTGATATAAAAACTGAGCAGGAAAGTGTTAAAATGGAAGAGCCTTTGGAAGAACCTATGGAGGAAGAGCCAATAAATTATGATCTAACTGAATCAGAAAGTGATGATGACAAATTCCTTCCATCTGGTATGTCAACACCAAGGGTTAAAGATTTGTCGGAATTGGTATCGTCTCCTGAGAAACTGGCATCAACCACTCAATATATAAATGAATACTTTACAAATCCTATTACAAAGGAATACATGTATATGTTTATTAAAGATTCTACGAATAAAAAGCAAATTGACTATATTTACGGACCCCGCTACGAGAATGACACACTTATGATTGGTGAAAAAGTTATGGATTTTGATGACAAAGGTAATATAA
>NW_026543555.1:0-24634 GCF_028750875.1 Macrosteles quadrilineatus
TAGGTGTCAGAAGACTGGACAGGCCATCGTGCTTACATCTCACAGGTAGAAAACAATTTTTTGGGATTAGGATTTAGGGTACAGCCAGAAAAAGATTTGTTTTCTTTTCAAGCACACAGTATGAAAACAAAGGCTTTCACAGTTAGGTAGACATTAAGACAATTAGCTTTAGAATTTAGAAATATAACATTGAATGCTTTTAAAGGAAAATGACCTGAACCCTTTAAATTGTTTTGGAAAGACACAGTTTGAACCTCTCCTACTAAACAACAAACTTTTCATTCCTACTGCTAGTACTTGTAAGTTACTTTTATTCACTTGATAAGTTGAAGTTGTTTCATACATACACTGAGATTGAAACACACAACTTAACCTCTTGCACTCAGTCAGAAAGTACTGATCCACATCGATTTAAAAGAACCCCC
The DNA here is from genome assembly GCF_028750875.1 of Macrosteles quadrilineatus. Lineage (NCBI taxonomy): Eukaryota > Metazoa > Arthropoda > Insecta > Hemiptera > Cicadellidae > Macrosteles > Macrosteles quadrilineatus. The sequence continues at coordinate 426 of NW_026543555.1, forward strand.
AAAATCATTTCAATCCTTGGCTGTCTGCTGTAGCTTACGTGGTCAATGCTACATCTTCCTCTAATTCTCTGTGTATCAGCCCAGAACCCAATGTGGTAGCTTCTCCCCACCAGCTCGGAATGATCTTAGCTGCAAAGTTTTTTACTCAGTATCACAACTCACAGGCATAAAAACAAACAATAATGGGTCCCTTCTGAGTGTTTTTATGTTGGGCATCCAAGTGGTAAAGGCAACGGATGTGAAATTTATCTGAGCTGTTGTGCAAAAGACAGCGACCGGTACAGCGAACCATCAGTTCACACAGCTGATTAGGACATCACAAAACTTCTCTTTTTGATTGCAAAGAGTTATTAAAAAACTAATTTTTTGGTTTGATTGTTGCAGCATGGAGGAGTGTGAAGCACTGTGTTCACGTCTAACAATTCTGGTCGGAGGCCACATGAAGTGTATCGGTAGCACTCAATATCTCAAACAGAAATACGGACAAGGCTACACCATCATGATCAAACTTTTCACAAACAACCCTGACGCAGATGATGCATTGTTTGCATTCAAGAACGCTGTTAACAGAACGTTCTCCAGGTGTTTTATAAAGGATGAACACAAGGTTAGTTTGGATTTATGTTGTTTAAATTTGTCCACAAAGATCTGTCTTATTCAATAACTTTGTTTCTCGCAGTATGATAGAAATCAAGAAAAGTAACCTCTATAGTTTCTTTTTTTATGTTCAGGTATCAATGCCTATAATTTCATTAAATTCATTTTTAAGACTCAAAAATGCTATACTGTGCTCTTATTTAAATAGAAGAAACCAGTAAACCTCATTTTTATTGTTACAGGGTCTTCTCCACTACCACATAGCAGACAACTCAATGCTACTATCAGTGTTGTTCTCTAAATTAGAAGATCTCCGCAGTCAACATTCCATTGTAGAAGACTACACAGTCGGAGACACCACCCTTGAACAAGTCTTTATGTCATTTGCAAAACAGGTTCCTCCAACGATAGTTATTGAACCAGTTGATGTTTGAACAAAACAAGTATTTATGTTGTTTGCAAAACAGGTTACTCCGACAATAGTTATCGAACCAGTTGATTTTTGAACGAAATAGAACAAGTTAAAAAGGAGGATAGCAGCTAGCTTACCCATGGGGGACTTTCAAATGTAAGGAAACATTCACTTTCTCTACACTCGACAAAGTCCCCCAGGCGACAAAATATTGTATGTTCAGAATTTATGTGGTATTCCCAGTTTCAAGAACAAATTATTAATGTTCAGTTTCTCTTCTGAATGTTCTATGGCCTACCTGCACTTTTCAAAGATTCTATCCTCCTTATTCACAATTCAAAATCCTGGCCCAGAGCCTTTTCTTGGAAAAAAACTAAATAGAACAAGTATTTGATGTTGGCAAAACCGATCCCTCCTATAATGGTAGTAGGCATCCCGGTTGATGTCGAAGCAAACTCATGCATCCAATTGTACGATGTTACAATTGTGAGTTCAAAATTCTTAACATTCAAGCAAAAAGCTCATAGTACCATAAGTACTTATGTTGTGGGATAATTCTTGTAACTTTTTTGAATGAGTTTTGAAATTTGTATACATTTAATCATAAATTAATTTGAAGCATGGCATAACATATTGAATATGGCTTATGCTTTAAGAGGGTTCCACCCACCGGCTGTTTACCACGTAAACATGGTCCTACAAAAAAGAACCTCCTTGCAATATTAAAGTGTTTATTGAGTTGAAATAAACTGTAAAATATTCACAATGATCCAACAGATGCACTGTCTGACTGAAACTTCGTAATTGTTTCTTTAAGTGTTTACAAAATCATTTTGAACATCTGTAAATAAGTATTTTTCACATGTGGTTTTAACTTCTAAATAATAGTTAAAATTTTGCTCTACCCACTGCAAGCTCTGATATGTTAAGAGCACAACAAGCACACAACCATTGGAAACAAATTTTTAGAATGTTGAGAGCTTGTACTGAAAGAGGCATATTCAGGAACATTAGCATGTTTAGTTGCCGTCTTGAATTGACCGGGTAGAACCCTCTTAATGGTAAACAAAGTAAATATCAAAATTAAAATCCATCAAACAGTAAAACTTCTTTATAAAACTCTTTGTTGTTAAAATGTGATGTGTTTCATCCTTTATGCCAATGATCAGATTACAGAGGGTGGGAAAGCTGTATTAAAAATAGTTATATCAGTTTAATTATTTACTTACTTTATAGAACTAACGATTTCATTATAAAAATCCCACAACACTACTGTAATTAACACAATCTTTACACTAATTTATTTGAGGGATCAATTATATTGTTGATGATATTTCTTGTCCCTCAAAGGCTTTCAAAACATATTGTCGTCTATTACTTACTATAACCAATTTATCCTATATGAACAGTGTAACGCTAGGTGTCAACACATCGATTTTGGATGGTCAATGTTCGACCGACCCTTTAACGATGATACAGCATATACATCCTACAAGATATTTTCTATTGATGCCATTAGTTAATTTCAATTTCTTAGCGCCACTATTGGAATTTGTTTGATTTTAACTTTAAACAAACGTCCAAAAATATTTGACCTTGCACAAATGAATTGTGATGCATTGCATTACATGGTATGAATTGACTCTAACATGAGAATACATTCTTAAGAAATTTCAAAATTACACCTAATTTATCCATAAATTTTTCTTTAGTAGCTTAGCATTAAAATAGTTTTTAATTTTGTTGGTAATTTCTTTACTCGGTAATGAATGCAATTTCACTTGTATGAAGGTAATGTAAAAAGGTCTGGCTTATAGAATGAGTTTCAGCTGAAATAAGAAAATCATATTACAAATAACTAACTGATGTGTTCAGAAGGCCTTTGTAGTTGTTTAATATTGAGCAGTTCAGCTAATTATTGTAGCCTCGTGAATATTGGTAATTAAAAATGTTTAAGGTCATTAAAATATATTAAGTCTTTCTTTGAGTACAATACAATGTAGTTTACAACAATCTTTACTAAAACTTAAGTTTGAACTTCATTGAATTGTGTCTTAAGAATGCTATAATATGTTACGTACCTTGTTCCATCTTCAGTCTTAACTTAGTCTATGGATGACTAGTTTCGGGTACAAAGACCCATTGTCAAATCCTTATTTAAAACATCATATTGAATATGGTCAAATATCCGACGTAAGTCTTCATCAATGTATATACATGCAGGTCGACGACACATAAAATTTAAACATTTAAAAAACAAAAATTACAAATACCTTTAATACGATAGGCCGGCCACATTGAATACGGGACAAACCGACGCAGGTTACACAGCGGACACGACAGAACTCAACTGGTCTTTGTACCCGAAACTAGTCATCCATAGACTAAGTTAAGACTGAAGACGGAACAAGGTGCGTAACCTATTATATATTTGAATATCAGTCTTGGTGGCAAAGATGTTTAAATTAAGATCGCTAACCTATAGCCTACTTATTGACACCAATTTATGTTCTGGTTACATTATTAGTAAATGACTTACCGGTTAACTCCTATCTGTTATTATTATTATTATTAGCGAATTTCCCATTCAGGGAAAAAGTTTTTTTTGCAATTACAGTGGTATATTAGTTTTGAGGTTAATTTTTGGATTAATTAGTTTTACTTAGAGCTAGAGCTTTCAATGTGAATTCTTAATCTCATAACTTCAACAACCATTTCCTTGTAGTCACGTTAAGCCACCTACAGTATAAAATTTGAATTGTAATTTAACTTTTTTTCTCAAAGTCATGATTATCAAATTAATTTGCTTGATTTAATTATTCCATTACCCAGGTTTCCTTTGCTTTATATAAACCATATCTTTTTTAAGGTTAGAATCCATTTCTAGTCAATAATTTAGCCTAACCTATATGGTATACAATGTTACAATATGTACAATGTTATACAATGTATAGCTTTCAAGAATGTGATATTGTTGTTTAGTTTTAGTTCCATTTTTTAACAACTGATTTTAGTATTACTTTTTGTACCTATTTCTTGAAGTAAGATTTTTGTATTAGTTTACTAAAAATCATAGGAAATAACTTGTTGTTAATTCATATATCCAATGCTGGTGCTAATATTGAGTAGGCTAAAGTAATAAGCAACTAAACTGTTGTATGGGCTTTCCAATGTTTGTTTAAATTTAATGGTTAAATGAGTCATAACTTAAAAGCTTGTATCCTTAAATAAAGAACAAAACTGAACTGAAATTATATTTTTTGCTTCCTTGAGTCTTTGGTCACTCCAACAAAATGAGCTTGCTTCAAACATGTCGGTTGACATGCATAACATCTGCTAATTAAACTGATAAAAAAATGATTAATACATTTTTTGTTGCAACAGACAGCTTGGAAGAGGATTATTTGTGTAATCAACAGTTTAGTGCTCTCATAATTTTAAAACTCTACATTTTTACTATTGTCAATAGTCTACCACACAAAGTTACCAATGGTAGCTAGTTTTGTTGGCAGTGGTACCTATTAGCAGTTTTGTTAGCAGTTATGGTTAGTAAAACTCAATTACTTATACACCCAGTACTAACTTATTCGAGCAAATAACGTAGATCTTCAAACTCAACTGCCAGCTGCTGATTCTTACTTTAATCATAGAGGCTAATTTATTTTCCACACTTTTTTTCATGATAGCCCAGATCTAATTCAAAAATGAAATGAGGGTAATAAAAACTAAAATTTTTGGTGAGTAGGCGTACATTTACTAACAAATTATCATCTTTTCCTAACATAAGGCCATTGATAAACAGCAGCAGCTCCCTTTGTCGCATTTTTTACTTTCACAGGTTTTACACCAACTTTAGCTTTCAACGCTTTGTGAGTTTCAAGTTTGTTCTGCACAATGGTAAGTTGCTTTTCCCTTCGGATTCGCTTGTGAAGTTGATTATAAGCTCTTTCTTTCTCTCGCTGTAGTTTAAGAGCTGTTCGTTCATTCACGGATGGTAAGCTCAAGTGTTGCAACTCATCTGTAGTGAGTCGATTCGTTCTTCTAGGAATCAGATCCGGGTGTGTATCAAGCCTTTTGGCCAAATCAAACTCTTTCACTTCATTTTCAGAATCAACAAAGAACACGTGTGAATTTTTTACAGTGTTCGCTTCATCGATTAAATGAAGTTGAGATTGAAGTTTATCAATTTTCTTAGCCTCGATTGTTTTACGGAAACCTATGTAATTCAAATCCTTGCTTTCCATCAACTTAATTTGTTCTGGAGTATGCTTGTCTTCACGTTTCTCTTTGTGGACGCCATCAACAACTTTAGAGTTTATCATATGAAAATAAAATTCATCAGGGCTTTTGTTTTGGGCTTTAATTTTGAGCTTCTTGAGAAGTGCTTGCTTTTTGTTGTAGTCATCTGCTCTTTTCTTGTAGTCTTTCTTCTTTTCCAACAACCCCAAATGAGCTCTACTTTCTGGCTGATGTCGTTCCCGGTGAGTTTTTTGATTGATCTTGGATGCTTTTTTCCACGAAGACATTTTTAGTCTGGAAAAAGATAAGTATGTGATCAATATTTAATTAATAATATAAAAATAGGTTTACATACCTTGCGTCATCAATCCTAATTTAGTCTAGGCGACTAGTTCAGGTAGGCCTACAGTTTTTATCCTGAAAATCAGCTTTGAAAAATTATAAATAAACTATTAAATTCCGATAATACCCGTTTTTGGGTAAACCAAAATAAATATAGGCTCCTAATCCAACATAACTTGATCTAACTTAATCTAACCTAAGTTTAACCTAACTTAAACCAACCTAACCCTTACTTAAGTTAGCAAATTGCCGAAAATGGCGGAATTTTGGTTAAACCAAGGTTAGGTTAGGTAAGGCTAGCAAACCTGCAGACTAAGCGAATTTCAACTTGTCTGATTACATTTTTACTAAAATATTTCCATATTAAGACATATTTACTCCCTATTTAAATAACATTAGATTTAATGAGTGCTTAGGTTTGCTGCTACGGGGAAGGCAAAAAGTGTTTCTTGACCATACGTCAATAGTAGGGCCTATAGGATGAAATAAATTTGTCAAATTTTATCAATATATAGGGCAACAAACTACAACAATTTTCGTTTTCTCCATAAGACTAACATGGGAATTTTAAATTAGGCCTAAGGTACACTATTTTTGAATTTTCTCTGTGACCATTAGGCAGGGCCGGAACAAGGGGGGGGGGGCAGAGGGGGCGGTTGCCCCGGGCGGCAGGTTTGAGGGGTGGCAAATTTCTGGTTGCAGAAAATTTGTTTAATACAGTTTGTAAAAGTTTTTAATGAGCCAAACGTCATAAGGAATGTCAATTAAGTAATTTAAAAACTGCATAACGTAATAAACAAACAATAATTTTACAATAGCAATCAATATAAATTGCAACGGAGTAGAAAACACTGAGAGCCCTAATAGCATAGTTAGCAGCACAGCAAAGTTTGTTTACAATTTCAGCTGATCGCCATCCCAGTCAAGGCGCCATGCCGCCCTGCCTAACTGCCGTGCCGCCACCCCCCCCCCCTCCCACTCTACATAGGAACGGACCGCTCCCCTTCCACACCACTCGCTATCAGCGCACAGGTTCACGATTGAAAAGTTCACGTTGTGACTTGTACTGTTTATATCAAAACTACTGCGTCTTTTGTTGCGTTGCGTAATGCAACTACTGTGTTCCGTGTTTTCTGCTGTCGTTTAGTTTTTTCCTTCTACATGCATAATTATCATCTGTTATCGCACTGGTAATAATGTAATGTTTACTTCTTTTTACTGTTGCCTTGTTGTTTAATATAGCCTAACATGGATGGTCGAAAAAGGCTTAGTGGAGCACAGTACAAAAAATCAGCTAAAGAAAAGAAGAAGAGGCAAGACAATGTATTATCAAAGACACAGAAAATTGACCTGTTTTATAAAAACACTGCAACTGCAAAAAATTGTAAGTATAACAAACTCAAAACTCATTGTAATGTTCAATGGTTCTGTTGTTTACATTAAAGGGTACAGTTTTTAGTCTTTTATATAAATAATACTCTTACTCTGGTAACTTTGTAAAATAACATAACCAGTAATTTATACAATATAATGGTGAAAAAAATGTAAACTTAAAATATTATAAATTTTTGTTTGATATAGCCTAAATGTTTCATTTTTGATATTATTGACACGTATAAACTATTTTATGTTAAGTAAATTCCAAAAACTAAAACTGCAATAATTAAATTGAAGTAACAAATCCAAACAAAAAGACTACAGCACATTTAAAGACATATTTTTTCTGAGAATATCAATGACACGTTCGGGTTTTTGAATGGCGGCCAAATTAATGAAATGACCTTAGATGACTTAAAACTCAAAGCTGGTGAGTTGGCAGATACGTATAAGGAAGACATGAACAAAAAGGAGTTGATATTTGAAATCGAAAGTTTTAAAGGCTTTGCATTAGGAGTAGATAATAACTTGAAAACGTCTAGTGCTTCCCCTACACTAGAACTCATTTTAAAGAACAAGCTAGAAGAAATGTACCCGAATATTACAACAGGACTTAAAATATTCCTCACACTACCAGTATCAGCTGCTACCGGAGAAAGGAGTTTCAGCAAGCTCAAGTTGTCAAAAATCACCTAAGAAGTTCTATGTCTCAACAAAGACTCACTGATCTTAGCATTATTACCATCGAACACAAGCGAGCCTCAAACATTAGCTTTGATAAAGTGATCAAAGAATTTGCCTCCAAAAAGAGTCGTAAAGTAATCATTAGAGATTAAGTTGTGACGCATCTAAAGTCTATACTCCTACTACCTACATACCATTGTTATTTATAGCGTGAATATTTGTACATATAAATTATAATACTATAAAAACGATGTCAACTTTTCTAAATTTATTTGTTTGTCTATTCCATTTTTGTTTAATTTGTGAGGGATTTTTTGTTGTGGATGAAGGGGGGGGGGAGGGGCGGCAAATTTTAGTTTGCCCCCACTCAAAAATTGTCTAGATCCGGCCCTGCCATTAGGCATAAGTTACAATGGCGCTTCAATATACTAAATTATTTCTTTTTTTTAAGCTCTACAAAACGGTTTAGAAAAAATGCAAAATTTTTTGTTTTAAGGGTCAAATATGGGAAAACCCCATTATACCCCATAAAACCCCGTTTCCATGGTCCGATTATGCTGGATCGCGAACTCGTTTGAATAAACGTAGGTTTACAGGTTTGGACACAATTATATAGCCTATATTTAAATTTATATATAGGCCTAACGTAGGCTATACATACGAATTTGAACGGAAGGTGTTTTTGGCCTCTAGGGACCTCAAAATGAAAAATCAAATCGGTCCCGGGTCCAGGTCTTAGGCCTACCATGAGTAACTTACTATGGTAATAGCTTATTCCCTAGGCCTAGCCTATAGACCCTATAAAACCCCGATAAGCCTATTATCAATTTTAAGTTGCCATTTTCATACGCGATTTTCAGGGTGAAATAGGTGTTTGCCCCATAAGTGCCAAATGGAAAAAGTGTTAAAAATTGGCCAAATAATGAGAAAAAAATGGTCAACAAATAGGCTAACCAAAATATCTAAAAGGATCAATTATTAGGCCATGTTAACGTTTGATGAAGTGGTGATTACTAATCCTAGGATTAATAAACATGTTTAATCCTCCTATTGACTTTTTATCTTCGTACTACGTACTACTAACCTCGATGTTATGTTGTTATGTTTAACTTGATGTGTTGATCTTGCTTGATTAAATGATTGTTATTGTTAGAAATAGAAATAGAAAGAAAACGAAAAGAAATGAAAAGTTAGGCTAGTTGAGGTTATGGGAAACGCAGCTCAGCTGTTGCTGTTTATGTTTGGAAAGATTGAGTTGAGTGAGTTCAACTTCGCTCTAAACTAGTCCTAGTAGTCCCCAACACAAAACCAGTGCACAAAATGGATCACTCGCACTGAAACGGACAGCATCGGCCTAATAATTTTTGCAGCAACACACAACCATAGACCTGCGAACCGCGCTATCTATGACACAACGGCTGGAATCATATGGTGGAAGGAATGGAATGGACCGAACACACAAAGGGCTATAAAAGTAACTGGATTATAGGAGCGTAATGATGACGTCATTTGGAACTGACGTGCGCGGAAACGGCGCACGTCTGACGTGCGAATAGCCACTGCCAAGAAAGAGAGATAGGTTGGGTCTAAAGTATTACAATTAAAAGGTAAATTTCAATTATCAAAAGGGAACGCGCCAAGGCGCCACCACGTCAACCAGCCACCACGTCAACCCGCCATCAAAAAGAAGAAGAAGTTTGAGGTGGCGGGTTGACGTGGTGGCTCGTTGTCGGAGTGGCACGTTGACTCTAGCGTGCACGACAACCCGCCACCTCGGAAAATTGTGTGATGGCGGGTTGTCGTGGTGGCACGTTGTCCTGGTGGTGCTTAGACGTGTTCATACACGTCAACCAGCCACCTCTGTAGTGTGGTGGCGGGTTGACGTGGTGGCTGGTTGACGTCTACGTGCGAGGTGGCGGGTTGACGACACCGAACATTGAGCGTACACGACAACCCGCCACCTCATAAAATATTGATGGTGGGTTGACGCGGTGGCACGTTGACGCTTACATGCGAGGTGGCGGGTTGACGAGAGTTAACATGGGGCGTACACGACAACCCGCCATCTTTGTTGGCAAAAACCGCTGGTTGTCTGTGTATTATAAAATGCATCACTTTTTGCAGTTTACCTGGACTCGTGTTATCTAGTTTACTGTTAAGTTAATTAGACATTAGTTATTGTTAAATCATTAATTTTCGAACCGTTTTCCTATAATGATCTGTCATAGAAATAAAGTACACGCATCCACAAATGACATTTTTTCCTTTTAGTTAACGGTTATTGTTTAAAATAAATTGTAAGATAAAACTCACTACAAATTAACGATTAAGGGTCATTCTAGAATTAAAATAATAATATTTGTTATGTTTTCGCATATTGTTATTGAATACAAAAACATGAAACTTTAATAATTTTGAAAAATAAGTTATTATTGTACTTTCTTAGGATTTTTTTAGGTGTATACCTGGTATTATGCCCATACTTATTTTCTTTTTCAGCATTATGACAATGAATTACAAATTAAGTTACCTAAAAACTTCATTACTTAATTGTAATTCACGTGTGTATGGCCTAAACAAAAATGATGAAAATACATCGAGTCATCTCCTGTGTAATCTTTGCTCAACAGTAACAACTGATGTTTTCCCTTTGTACTGCATTCTGTAATTTGCTAATATACTTTGTATGGCTTGTTATAAACACATGTTCATGTTACAAGTTCAGTCTTATGTTTAATTTTTCGGGTCGCCGGAATGGTCGCCCCCGGAAACATAACCCCCCAGGCTAAACGTGACGTCACGAAACCAGACAACCAGCTGGTATAAAATCTATGTCCGCGACCGGAATCGTTCCCCCCCAAGGGCTTGACAAGTAATTTATCAAAATCTAGTTGATATGAACTAATTATGTTATTAATTTTAATTCAAACAAGTAGAAACGGAAAGGTCTTCCCCGGCAAGGCATCCCCTATGTACACCCCGGAATCGTCCCCCCCTGAAACGCTACCCCTAGTAGGGCTGGGCTGCTCGGCAGCCTACCTGCTGCCCGTCCTCCTGAGTCCATTGTTCTGAGGGTCGGCCGCTAGTTCATTATTATTGTCGCTTGGACAACAGCTTTTCCACAGAAGAAAATTTCAGACGCTGTGGTTGAATATCAATCAGTAGATTTAGATGTGTATGAACTTCTAAGACAACTAAATAATGCGAGCAAAGATTGACTTTAAAAAATGATTCTTTTATACTTAATTCATAACCAACGATAATGCGTAAAGTATAATTTTTTTCTGTTGCATTAAATGGTAGTTATACTTATCAACATCAGTAAACTTACCTTACACCCTATGGTAATTGTTAAGCAACACATTTGTTAAAAATAGAATAATGTATAAATGTATTAAAAATGAATCGCATTGCTTTAGGTTTGGCCCCGATTTAATTAATAATTTGAAAATTAGAAACAGATTATTAAATAAGAATAAACATAATAATATCTTTTAGGGGATTAATCCCTTAAACTTATCGAAATAATTAATTGTTAGTAATTACAAATATGTAAATGATAGGCTACTATTCTAAAGGTTATGCCAAAAAGTACCTTAATTCAGAAACAGCCTAGGCTAGTTTCATATCACTGGAATAGAGTCAAAATATAATGAAAGTATAATCAAAATATCAGAATCACTTTAAATCGAGAAGAGGACTTGCAATCAGTGTTGATATACCAATAAATTAGTTTTGTTATAAGATGTATATGTTTAGAAAACCTTTTTGCTACTGAAGTTTGCAAAATTATGTTTCATAATTACTAAGGGGAAAATATACGTGAGTTCAAATTTTTAATATGTAATCAAAATTTGAAATGTTGAGCTGTAAACTTGTATTACATCGCTTAAACGATAGTAACATTCGTATATACTCCAATTAATGTATCACAAAGTGTCAATTATAATTAAAAATACCCCCGACACAGCAAACCTGCAGACTAAGCGAATTTCCACTTGCCTGATTGGATTTACGCTAAAATGTCTCTGTAAAAATATCACATTTATTCCCTATTTAAATAACATTAGTTCAATATATATCAATATCAATATCAATTGATATGGGGACGCCACCTAGGTGCGTATTTTAACCCAAATATGAGTGTATAATAGAATGGTGTGAGATGATCTGTGTAGCTTTGTTACTGACTAAGATCAGCTGTTTCATTAGCCAGGACCATTTATTTAAAGCCCAATGATCCGGAACAGCTGGGTCCAGTTTTGAATCATCAAAGTTTAACGAGTACTTAGGTTTGCTGCAACAGGGAGGGTAAAAAGGTGGTTTTTTTTTATGATAATAGTTTAGTATGAAATGAATGCATTTTCCAAATTTGATTAAAATATGTATATAAACAAGCAAACTACAACAGTTTACTTATTCTAAGTATAACATGGAAATTTTAAATTTACAGATTTTCGGAATTTTCTCCGTAACCATTAGGCGCATAATTAACGCTTCAATATACTAAATTATTTGTTTTTAAGCTCTACAAAATGGTTTATAAAGAAATTGCGAAATTTTAAGTTTTTAGTGTCAAAAATGGGAAAACCCAATTTTTACCCCATAAACCCCCGTTCCCTTGGTTCGATCATGCTGGTTCGAAACGTAGGTTTACACGCGTGTACCAAATTTCATCAAATTTATGAATTTGAACGGATGGTGTTTTTGGCATCTAGAGACCTCAAAACGAAAAAGTAAATCGGTCCCGGGTCCAGGTCTTACCATGAGTACTACGGTAATAGCTTATTCCCTATAGGGGAAATTCGCTAACACAAATTTAGGATTTTGTAACAAAGTTTGGAAGACAGGTACTTAAATTGAGAAATATATACACACAATGAGTACTAAATCGTCTATTAGGCCTATACATTTTAATTGTGGAAAGAAAATACAAAAATATACTTACTTACTTGAATACTTGATTCCTTCATCTTTGACCAACAAAAGTTGGATAGACTGCGTAAAAAAAGAGTAAACTTATAAAACACTATAAACATATATATATATATACATATATATATATATATATATATACAATTTAATCTGAACTGGTTACAATTACTATAACTGAATAACAATTTAATATTCTACAAAGTGTCAAGGAATTTATACAGTACCGATACAAACTTCATTTACAATATAATTTAAAACAATAAAATATATCAAAATCAAAATCAAGAGCACAAAAAGAATAAAAAAGCATAAAGATATTTTTTTTGTGTTACGCACTTTAAATTTGTGTGTTTCGTTTCTTATTCTTATTTTTATTTCTGTTTATAAATATACATTTTGCTACTGTAGTACCTTTACCTATTTGGTAATGTTTGGACACCTTCTTATATGGGAAAAGGTTGAAAATAATATGTTGATAATATTTCAAATTATCAAATCAAATACTTAGTCATTTTAACTACGTAAAAAATAATGTAAGTAAATAATTAAATATATTTTCTTAAATTGTTTTTGGCAACAAATAAATCATTAAAAACCTGGTAAACATTAAAGACCAAGAGCACAACAAATAAAGAAAGCAAAAAGAAAAATCATTTGTGTCCTAAATGAAAAATGGCTTTAATACAAAAAATAACGTTTTACTAAGGCTAGGATTATACTAGGACGCTGGCGTCCGGGATGCTGGCATCCGAGAGGCTAGCGTCCCACCTCGAGCCGAAAAATGACGTGATTTGTGTTGGGATGCTAGCCTCTCGGACTGTCATTTGATTTCAATGTTTAGTCACTTTTTGTAACATTAAATAACATTAGGTTTAACGAGTACCAAGGTTTTAAGTTTTAAGGGGGCTAATAAAGTGTGTTTTTTTAGTAAAATACTGTATTATTAGCTTAGTATAAAACAAATTGGCCAAGTTTAATCGAAATATATCCATACACAAGCAAATTCCAACACTTAACAACATTTTCTATAAGAATAACATGGCAATTTTAATATACAATTTTTTTAAATTTTCTCCATAACTAATAACAGTACAAAAAAACTTAAATATAGGTACTAAATTATTTGTTTTTAAGCTCATTAAAATTATCTAGAGAGAAATTGTGAATTTTTTAGTTTTATGGGTCAAAAATAACAAACCCCTTTTTTTAGCACATTAACCCCGTTCCCAAGGTATGTTCATGCTGGTTCACGAACTCATTCAAATTTATCCCACCCTTCACATTAAAACCAAATTTCTTCAAAATAGATCAAAAGTTACTCCAGTTGTTTACAGACATATATATATATAATATTTAAATCTATACGATCGGATGGTGTTTTGGCCTCTGGGGACATCAAAATGAAAAAGTAAATCGGTCCCGGGCCTAGGTTTTACGATGCCACCTACGGTAATAACTTCGAGCTTTCGGTAACTTTTTTTAGCATCCGACGCTAGCATCCAAAGTATAATCGCCCCCATTTGATTTAATGCCCCGCTAGCGTCCCGGACGCTGGCCTCTCGGACGCTAGCGTCCTAGTATAATCCTAGCCTAAGTTGTTGAATATGCCTACGGTTATCTGTAAATATCAACCTATGCTCTTATTTAAGATTTCCTTCTGACTCCTTGCGGGATGTCCCCATTATGTGACAGAAAACTGACAGTCTTTAAAACGTTGTTTTTAGGTGTGGTGTTTATGTACCAAATCTTATTGATTTATCTATTGCCGTTTTGAAAATATTAAGCCCATGCGGGACTTTATAAATACACCCTAAATATGTGACCGTGAGCGCGGTAACTCGGGCAACAACGCTGCGAGTTTGATGAGATTTGTTACAAACGTGTAAGCCTAAGTTTATTAGAACGAGTTCGTGAACCAGCATAATCGGACTATGGGAACGGGTGTGTCTGAATTGCGAACACCTCCAAAATGCTGGAGACTGAACATAAGTCGCCAAGATGTGGGAGCTTCCTTCAACACTTCGATTTCAGCCCATTTGGATCTTGCGTCAATACAAACAAGAAAGTAGTGATTTTCATAAGGGCCGGCATAATCTATATGTATGCGGTCCCAGTTATTTTCAGGTAGGTTCCACGGATGTACTGACACTTTAGGTGGACTTGCTTTCACTAGGGCACAACTTTTACATCCTTTAACTAGTCTTTCGATTTCACCGTCAATTCCTGGCCAGTAAACATAGCGTCGAGCGAGTTGCTTCATTTTGGTTATTCCCAGATGAGTTTCATGAAGTTCACCGAGTATTTTGGAGCGTAAAGATGTTGGAATTACAATCCTGTCTTTGCGAAACAATATACCGTCAAGTAGGGTGTATTCTGAGTCAGTAGAATTGTTTTTCAGGGTTCGAACTATTCCATTCATTTCATGGTCTTTTGCGGTTTCTTCTTTGATTGTCTTTGAAGTTATTTCACGGTTGGATACTTGAAAAAGTGATTGAGAATAAAGCTGGTTCACTTCTTCCCCGATTTCTTGATCTGTTGAACTACTGCATGTTTTGACTGGAGATCTTGATAAACAATCTACATTTTGATTGCTACTTCCCTTCTTGAATCGAACGATGTAATCAAATCCGGAGAGGAATGAAGCGTATCGCAGCAGGCGAGCTGACGTCATCTGTGGTAGAGCTTTATTTTGGTGAAAAATCCTTGTCAATGGTTCATTGTCTGTAACTAGAATGAACTTCTTGCCAAGTAGGTAGTTGTAGAAATGGTTCACACCAAAGATTATCGCCAATGCCTCACCCTGTTGGTAATCCTTGTAACTTTAATGCTATTGAACATCATAGAACAGAACCAACTTGTTTAATTGAAACAGCTGTTAAGATTCATTAATTCCATTTCTCATAAGGTTAACATGGGAAACTCCAGAGCCACTGGGGTGGAGCCGATTGGACGGATCACGAAATTGATGGTGTATAAACCTATTTCATGAAATTCTACACGTATGTACCAAGTTTCGTGGCAATCGGTTCAGCGGTGTCCGAGTTTATCACTGCCAAATCCTTATATATAATTCTGTAAGACAAAATCTTTACCAGAAAATTTTGGACGTCTGGTAAGTCGCAGAAAAGTGGGAGGGGTCTTAAATTAAAGGTCTTGACCCCAGGGACTCGGGAAAAATAGTAGAGTTTCCATAAAGTTAACAGAAAACGTGATATAACGTAAAATGTTCTCCATAAGAATAGCATTAGAAGCCATTTTCTGCTAATTTTGTTTACTTCATACAGCTGATCGTGATTTATCATCAAGCCAGTACGCAATGTTAACATTTGGATTATACTTATATGCCAGTAAGTTCAGCAATGTACTATATAAAACCAGGGATAACGTTACCTATAATAATTAAGACTTTTTAGTTACGTTATATGTTTAATCTATGGTTATATACTTTTGTTTAACAAGAAATATCCACATTGAATAAATAATTAACGAGCTACCTTAATAAACCAGTATTTATTCACAACCAATTATATGTTTGCTGCCTTTATAGTGTGACCTTGCTTTAGCAGAGTTAAATCTATGTGGTGATTCGAAATGATTTATTGAAAATAACATCAACAAAGACAAACAACAAACTGTTTTTTACACAAAAGATATGGCATATATACAGGGATATCTATTCTGACACATAGATAATTATTTCTTTGTTTGTTCAAATATTAGAATAATTTGTTTTATATTATTGAGCATTTTGGGGACTTATGTCCCTACACGCCACTAGTATATATATATATATATACATATATATATATATATACAAACATCCTCTTTTATACTTATAGATTATTTGCCTTAGAATACCGCATTGTTTTATTTCAGCTGTAGTCACAAAGAAAAACAGTTTCAAATTAATATATAGATATAACACTTTATGTTTTACAAAATTAAATGCGTCTCTTGAGTTTGGCCACCTCTGTGACTGTTACGATTAGAAAGCGTTGACAAACACTTCATGTGAATAGACAAGCCCCTTCCCTCACACGGGACATCGCTGCTGTAAGCTCCTCCCTCATTTTTTGTCACTGCTCATTAGGACCTTTGGTCAATCTGTATGTTAGAAACGACCCTTAAACCATTGGCCAATCTGTATGTGGCCGTTTCGGAGATTATTCCATCGTCGGGTGTAGCCGTACACTGAACTAAAATACTGTTATATTTACATTTCTCGGGATTTCTTCATTTTCATTGCGTCAATTATTAAATAGTACATATACCTACAGAAAACACGACACAAAAACATTTAAGCACGTGCACGGCTATAAAACTGGTGACCGCCTGATGACGCAATGAAAATGAAGAAATCCCGTTAAAAATGTAAATATAACAGTATTTTAGTTTAGTGTACGACTACACCCGACGATGGAGTAATCTCCAAAACGGCCGTAGTGTCAAAACCAATGAGGATTCGAAGACAGTTAAGTGCATAATATTTATTTATATACACGCAATCTGCCACCCTGAAAAAAATTAGAAATAATGTGTGCAAATCAATGTTAATTCCGTTATGCTGTATTACAATGCACTCCTAACACATTTATTTACAGCACCAGTGATGCTGCCCATTATTAATCACAGTTGTTTAGGTCCACTTCGTGTAGAACTTGTATCAGGCGAAAACATTGGATGTTCGGTGTCAAAGTAGTTGCTTTGTTATAAAGCAGTAATAGTATTTTCATCACTCCGTAACGAAAGTAACTATTTTCGATAACACCTGACATCAATGAAAGTAGCCGTTTCCCAAGCTCTAATTTAGGGCGAGGGAAAATCGATCAGCTGATTTTCCCTCGCTCTAAATTTACTTTCGTTCGCTCTCAAATAGTTCTACATTTATTCACTACGCGCGCTAGTGTTTTGTTATAGTTTAATTTAATGATTTGAATCAGCTGTTTTTATTGTTTGACAATCTAAATGTAAACAGGAACAAGCTTGTTTTGCTGTGTTTTTAGTTTAGTGCGTATTTAAAAGCGGCCAAAATATGTCTGACATTTCGGACGATTTAGCAAAGAAAGCTTCAGAGATAACCAAAAACCTCCTTCCAGAGAAATCAAGAGAGAGGTATGAAGAGGAGTTCAGGAAGTTTGTGGACTGGTGCCAAGGACACAATGTTTTACCAAAGAATGTAAGTGACGAAGTTTTATTAGTATATTTATCTGAGAAATCTAAAAGCATGAAACCAACAACGTTGTGGAGTAGATTTTCTATGATAAAGAGTGGTTTGAAATTAAAAGAAAATTTGGATGTATCAAAATTTAACAAATCCCTAGCATTTCTTAAACGTCAATCAGTGGGTTATCAACCTACAAAAGCTAAGGTTTTTACTGAAGACGAAATTCAAAGATTCATGGTTAACGCTCCTGATGATGAATGGCTATTGAGCAAGGTCATCCTAACTCTGGGTATTTATGGAGCTTGTCGAAACCACGATCTTATAAATTTAAAAGTAGAAGATATTACAGACAATGGCAGTTTTTTTGTCGTGTTTCTCAACGATGACAAAACACACATTAAACGCAGTTTTACCATAACCAATGACAACTGTCCATATAGACCATGTGATTTGATTCGCAAATACTTGTTATTGCGCCCCAGACAAATGAAAAGTAACCGATTTTTAATTGGCTACAGGAAGGGTAAATGCGTGGGACAAAATGTAGGGGGTCACACAATCAGTTCAATCCCAAAAAAGGTAGCAGAATACCTTAAGTTAGACGAACCGGAGCGCTATACTGGATCACACGCCCTCAGGCGTACCTCAGCCACCATGCTAGTCGAGGGAGGAGGGGATTTACTTGCCCTTAAATCACACGGAGGTTGGAAGTCCTCTAATGTCGCAGAGAGTTACATAGAAAATTCAATTGGAAGAAAATTGCAACTGTCAAGAAAACTGTTTAAAAATCCGCATGCAATGAGTTCTACAGCTGCTAAGAATACAAACAGAAATGTTGTAGAAAAAACACCTTCAGGAAGCCAAATCGATTTTTTTGATATTGATCATGTTTTTAACAACTCAGAAGATGAAGAATGCCCTCAGAGAAAAGTAAGAAAAGTTGGTGAAACAAACACGACCACTACAAACGTTTCAACGATTCAAGAACTTCAGAAAAAAACTTTTAAACGAAGGAGTGAATGTCTCCAACAATGAAAACTGTACAATAAACATAACCATAAACTTCTAATTTCTTAAATGTTAGGTAGGTTTCCTTTAGAATTTCTTTTGATTTTGATGTTTAAAACAGATTAATTGAGAAATAAGTTATATACGAAGGGTTCCTTTTAAAAGATTTCATTTTATTTAGATGTTTAAAAACTAATTTAGAAATAAACTAGTTGTAATATTACTGAGGTCTGTTATTCTGTGTTTGTGTATTTTTGCGTTGTGATGAAAAGTATCGTTCATAACTCGTACCGAAAGTTATTTTCCGGCTCTTGCTCTATTATTCCCGTCCTCGGCTTCGCCTCGTACGTGAAAATAGCTCTCACATACTCGGCTTCGCCTCGCATGTGAAATTGGGTTTTCCTGTGTTCGGCTTCGCCTCACACAAAAACTTGAGCGCGCTCCGGAAAATGCCACTTTCGGTCCTAGTAATGAAATATACTATAGCTATAAAACATTAATACACGTGAGGAACGCTGTGATATGCCTAAATCATTCTTCGCTAATAAAAAGCTGATTTGGTGATTGGGTATGTATTGGTAATCCTTCCTGAAACATGTGTTACGCTGTGTTACAGGCAATAGAAAGAAAATCAAAAAAGATCGGTCTGAAGCATGGGGAACCTGGTGGATGTGATGTCGCCAAGCGATTAATGGTGACAGCACTTCTGCCGCCTTGTCGAATTCTCGAGGCATTACGAGTAATTGAAAGCTTGGTTGAAACAACAAATGATGAATACAAATCAAAGGCTATGCGGCTGATAGCGTAAGTAACCCTTTATTTCCCTGTCTACATTTTGCTGTTGATAATCTTTGTATTTGGCTTCATTTCTTAGAAAAGTATATAATATTGTGCATGTTAAATGTTAACAGCATTAAACATTTAAAAATTTATTTATTTATAGGTTTTTGCTCTTTACACGCAAATGTTCGTTTCCAGCCCTCAAAAGATAAACTATTTCTAATTCTCTATCCATATTTTACATGTGTAATTTTTTTCTAACTTAGGAGTTTTTCTGAAACCTACTCACCTTGTATATAAATAGTATAAAAATAAGTATAGAAAAAATGTATATAAATATACAGGGTGTTCCCTAAAGGCTCCATTTAATTTAGTGTTAAACCCAAATAACATGCATTTGATATAGGATTTTTTTTTATCTACACAAAATGTAAAAGACATTCGAAGTAAGTGTAAATTACAAAGTTGTTATGAATTAAAAACCCTATATAAAATGATGTGCCACTTGACATATGTTGCTATTTGAAAATTTTAAGCAATTTACATTTGCAGTCTAAATTTTCAAAAATCCATTTTTTGGGAATTTTATTATTTCAAAAAACCGATACTTGTAGCATATCACAGTGAAGCAAATTTCATAACGAGTGAGAAAAGGGCTAATAAGGATCGGATAAGGGCTAAGTGCATTGGTATAGGAAACACAGAGTATTAAAAACGAATAAATGTTTTCCAAATAAACTGTCGCAATTTTAAAACGGAAAAAGAAAATTTATATCTGTTTCTCCTAAATTTTTGTCTATTAAATACCTTTAAAGTGATGTATAACATGACACATGTTTACATTTGAAAGTTCCGAGATGGGAACTACTAGTAGTGACTCGTTTTTGGCACACCACTCTGTATCTGAAAAGGGTTCAACTATTTTTGCGTTATTCCTTGGGGTCAATTCAGCGGGAAATAATTTTATTTCGTCATAGTACGTTAAGCCTTTTGTTTCGTAATCAATTTGAGACACCTTACGTGGTAAACACTGTATAAGATAATATATAAACGACTACTAATTTTTCTGTATAATACTTGATGTTGAACAAATCACAATAGGCCCTATATTTTTACTATTATTTTTATATTACTAATCAATATTTTCCAATGGGCATTTACCGTACTCTTTGTTTCAACAAAAACCTTACCAATGCTTAAGTTTTGGATTTGTATTATTCCTATTTTAATTTATATATACGGCCATACATCATAATGACTACCAAGAAAAAATACTCGGCTCCCCTCTTTAAACTGCTATTGGACTGATTTTCACCCTGAAGGGGGTGGCAAATAGCAACATGTGTAAAACAATGTGTTTGGGAGTTTCTCTTCAACACATACATCGACTTTTTTATAAGTGGATTTCATGTTGGTCATTCAATATTTGTTTATATAAATATCAAGTATTATAGGGCATATGAAAAAAAAATACATAAGCAATCTGTGGGGAATTTATATTAATTAGAAAGCAATGTGGACTGTATTATAGTAATTTTGAATTGGATACACTAACCTTTTGTTATTAAACTGATGCGTAGACTGGGGGCCCCCTTCGATGAATCCTGAAATGCTATAATGTTGATAAGTTCACTTTTTCTCACTATATGATGTTAAAAAACACTTCAATTGTCTTTATAATAAGTTATAAGCCAGCGCTAAATATTTATGTTGGTATAGAGGTTTATGGTATTTGAAAATGTAGGAGAAAAGGCATGTTAAGTCCTCATAGCAACAGGACTTGCCCAAGAGTGTGCCACTACTCTACTGAAGGAAGGAGTTGGTCATGTGATACATATCAGTGACCAATCAGAGAGCTAGTCTTGAAACCATTGGGGTTTGAAGATACTGATGCACTCTATGAGGAAAACATTTAACTATTTGAAATGGTATTTAAATGGAGATTGTGGTGAAATCAGTTACATATTATTAGAGTGCATTAAAATTAAAAATTAATATAAGAATACTTAGAACAAAACAGTATATATATTTGACACAATCTTAATACATCCATGATCCAGGCATCAACTGTCGTTGCACGGTGGGATCTTTGGCTTTTTGGCCATTGGTAATATTTCTTCCCTCCCCATACCCAAACAACGTTATTCTTCAAAGCACTTCAGTTCTGTAAATTAAACATAACTACTCTTCTTACAGATATTTCAAAGATGAATGGATTGAAAAGGTGACGCCTGCAGCCTTTTCCGTGTTCGGCCAGAAGAACAGAACTAACAACTGTCAAGAAACACTGAATAGGAACATTAATCGTAGCATCACGCCTCAAGGAAACGCTTGGGGCTTTTGGGGTTAGTTTAATTTTCCTCTGGTATTATTTTTTTGGAATATTCATCTCTCTCTCTCTATATATATATATATATATTATATATTCATCTATTCAATCTATATTCTCCTATTCATCTATATATACACCTAGTCTAGAAAATTATTTAAATTTTGGACTAAAAATAGTACAGAGCCCCCTGATAAATTCATTGTCTTCTCGGCTCTAAGCTACATTGGACGTCTTTCCTTTTCATGCGGTGGGCACTTTTCTACATTAAAGGCAATTCAAGGGCAAACATTCAAAGGGGAAAAATTCAAGGGCATTATGTTTTCTGGACATTTGATGTATAAAATTACCTTATTGTAATAAAATAAAATTGTAATATAAATTACGATGATAAACAGTTCTAGGCTAGTTCGTGCATTTATTCATTATTCATTCATTTATTCATTATTCAATTATTTATTCAGTTCCAATATAGTACAGTGACCTACTATTTTAGAAAAAAAAATCGACACTAAATTCACGTCAATTTGCTATGTGCAGATTTGGTTCGGTTATTGCTTTATGACGTTACCCCTATACATTTACGTAAAATAAGAGGTTACTCATTCGATTACGTGCTCGTACAGCGCGTGCTCATACAGCGCACCAAAAAAATGGCGGAATATCGTGCTCGTACAGCGCAGTCTACTTGGAACGCCCGTCTGTCTATCTGTCTGTCTACCTGTTCTGTATTTCAATGAACTAGCGGTACGAGCTTTGGGCTTTGTCTAATTTGTGAATGGCCGTAAGTCCTGATTAAAACAACCGCCACCAAAATCGTAGTTTGAGGATCCAGATTTGCACTTTATATTCAAGGCCGCTTGTGAGAGTCAATAAATTGAAGCTACCTATGCCTTTAGTACTTTTTATAATATTTAACTGGCCCAAGACTTTTTCCCACCCTGTATATACAGTACATGTATGTATATAATATAGAGTGAGAGAGAGAAAAGCCTATGTCCCACGACGCGTTGCGCGGCGCTACGATTGTATTACATTTTCAGAATATTTAACGTATTTACTGTTTGGTATTCAATTATTGAAAATTATTACATCTGAATAACGTATTTTCTAATGTACGTACTATGAAATCAACTTCAGTATCCAATAGTCAATGGTAATATTAATAAAAAATAGCATAATTTTTATTTTATAATATAGCCTACTTTTAATATATTTATTTTAAATTACAAAAAAATTTTCTTTAAAAATAGGGTTTTCTTTTCCGAGTTTGTTTGGCTCTTCTATCCGACCGACTCTCACGATTGAGGTCTCAAATTGAAGTTATGCACTCTCAGACATCACATCAAGCATCGGCATATAT
Source organism: Macrosteles quadrilineatus (assembly GCF_028750875.1). NCBI lineage: Eukaryota > Metazoa > Arthropoda > Insecta > Hemiptera > Cicadellidae > Macrosteles > Macrosteles quadrilineatus. Next base: position 23,656 of record NW_026543555.1, read on the forward strand.
GCGATTTACTGTATTACTCGATCAAAACACGTAAATTTGATTTATTTTCGAATTCTTACTTCAATTTAAGGTGCATTTCAAAAGTTATAATTATAAAATCCTATATATTATGATCTAGGAAGCTCCAGTGAAATACCGGCTATCATTTGAGCTATTTGTTATTCAAATCGGACGAGTTTCAAGCAAACGCAAACAATTAACATAATTTTTTTTATAAGGTTTTTCTATGATTGAAAATCAATACCTCCAGTATTGTTTAGGTATTTTTATATATTATCGACTCAAAATAATCAGTAAATTATACGCAATAATTAAAGCCATTGATCGTTTGAATCCGTTAATTGCAAGCACGACACCACTCATTCGTCTACAATCGTCATTTTCACCGTAATTTTTTTTTCTTTTAAACATCATTGTTCATTTTTATGCATGATTTTGAAGTGAACTCTTATTTTAGTTATAATAAACACAATAATTGCCAAATTGTGATAGTAATACTCCATTTTATGCTTCAGGTAAGTTGCTGGCAATTTCGGTGAAGGAAACAAATTACTTCACTCAGTTGAGTCGAGGGAGGGACTGCGCTAGAGGAAGAAAGAATAAGTGGCTGCTGCAGGATGCGGATATTGCAAAAATTCAAGAGAAAATCAACAACCATGTAATATCAATGGCAGAGTTTTTATCCGCTGCGATTCACAAAATATCAACTCTTGCGGAATCGTACCAGCCAGGCGACGCTGACGATGAGATAGAGCTGCACAATTTACAACCAGGTAATATTTCCACCACGTCTTAAAATGTCCTGTCACTAAGATCACCCGTTCGATTTATAGAATTTGTACTGGGCCGAGTTATTTAGTGGCAATGACCGCTGGGACGGGGTTGCGCGCCACCACAACCATAGCTATGTTTTGACGACAGTGGATTAGGCCTGACCGAGTGTATACCTGGACCATTCCTCTGCAACGTGGCCGGTACT
>NW_026543556.1:0-24550 GCF_028750875.1 Macrosteles quadrilineatus
TCTAAACCTTCTTAAAGAGCTTAAAAAAACAAACAATTCAGTATATCAAAGTGTTTTTGTACGGTTATTGGTTACGGAGAAAACTAAAAAAATGGTAAATTTAAAATTCCCATGTTATTCTTATGGAGAATATTGTAAAATGTTGTAGTTTGCTTCTTTATGGATATATTTTGATCAAACTTGGCAAATTTATTTATTTTATAGTAAGCTATCAATATTTTACTAAAAACACACTACTTTATTAGTTTCCTTGTAGCAGCAAACCTAGGTACTCGTTAAACCTAATGTTATTTAAATAGATCAATTGAAAATCAATTCGGACAAATGGAAATTCGCTTAGACGGCAGGTTTGCTGCGGCGGGGGTATTTTTTAGTATAACACAATGTCACAAATGCGAAATGAAATGAAAATGCTTCTTTATTGAGGCGAACTTAGGACCACATGGTCCTTTCTTACAGTTAACCTCTAAAAAACTAATAATAACATTAAAATAATAACAAAAAATACAATAAAGTTTTAACATAGCTAGTAATAAAATAGCATAAATCTATTCATTTCCCCTAACATAGGCTACAGTCACACACACATACACCCTCTGCTGCATCTAGGCCCAACGCACGCCATCCCGCCAAGCCCGGCCATCCGGTCAAGGTAATATTGTTCAACAACAAACAATAATATTGTACAGTAATATTGTTGTGGTAATATTGTTCATTTTGAACAAGGAACTAAAGGATAGGGAACTTAATTGTTCAATAAATAGGGAAATAACGAGCTCTCCTCAAAATTCGCACGTTATGTTAACTCGTAGTAAAACTCGTGATAGGAATAAACAGAATTAACACCCATCTTGCGGCATCGTACATCGCTCCGCCATTTTGTTGGTTTTACTTTTCCAGGGACCGGAAGCCATTCCTGTTGTCTCCGTGTTTCCATTTCATTTCATTTCATTTCATTTATTCATTCAACGGTAACACCATTTTTACATTAGAATATACATTAAATAGGATTAAATCACTTAATAACATAGCATAATTAGGTAATAAATATGAGCAATAATAATGAGAATAAATTAAAAAGCAGACATGACATGCAAAATACATAACCAGTATAAAAGAAAGCAAAAATACATTCATAGGCTGAAACATTTCTAGTATAACGCATACAAAGACATAGCAAATTTGGTACAGGCTAACTAAAATACGTGCAATTAATAAGAATGAAAATGAGATGCAGGCATAAGATGCAAAAGACATAATAATATGGCGCAAAAGATAACAACAATAGGTAAAATATGAAGTGCAAAAACATAACAACAACAATATTTAACAATATGCAACCGAGACATAACAACAACGAGAAAAAAGGAAACAACAAGTGCAATACCGGTAGACTAACAAAAGAAAAAGTAAGATACAACAACAACAACAACAACAACAATAAAAGTAAATAAATATATATATACAAAACAACAGCCATAAATTATTTAACAAACGCAAACACAACAGGAAACTTATTTAATAGACAAACAGGAAGCTCCAACTGGACACAAATGTGGCCCTTTAAAGGCACCACCAAAGAAATAACTGAAACTTTACTGAAGCCCTTAGGCAGCCACTAGGTTAAAAAGGCACTGGCACATCTTTTAAAAACAGGAGCTGAAGTGCTGAAGAAGTCCACATGAGCAGCCGCCACAGCGCCCTCACGCAGTAACCGAGACAAGCCGCTGTTGTACGCATATGATGTGGGATGGAATCTGCGCTGGAAAATTGCTCTGGAGCGAGTACCTCTCGGAACAATAAGGTCAATGTTGAAGAGCAGGTCGGGGCTGTCCAGAAGACCATTAACCAGCTTGTACAGTACCACAAGATCAGCCAGTCTACGTCGTATGTGAAGAGGTCCCGATTGGTCATTCTTGATCAGTTTATTTGTTACTGTTAAGCATGCACAACAATGTATTTAACTGTATTGGTTGTAACCGTTGAATGAATAAATAAAAATAAATAAAAATGAAAATGGTCAGCCATGTTTTTTTCAGTCTCATTGGTGGAGTCATTGCGAACGGTGCTATTAGTGGTCCATTGTGTGAGTTTTTTTACGTTAAACCTATTATAGATTATAGTGTTTTGTGATTTGTTATTATTTGCATGTTGTATCATGACTTGACTGCTATACAGTGCATATTTTTTTACTACTGTACTACCCTCTGTAGTGTATTCCAACTTAGGTTGGGCGTTTGTGTATTGTTAGTTGTGTGTTAGTTAAGTTTTTTTCACCTGAGGACGGGATCAGATTCCAGATCCCGAAACGTTGTGTATTGTTATTTTACATTCGTGATGGAAAATGTCCGCAATAAACCTTTGAACAACATTAACTCACCATCACCAACAATGAATTTCAAACAAAGAAGGTAATATTCTTTCAACATAAACAAAATGGCAGCCGTTGAAAGGTTTCTTGAATCTGTAATTTGGAGTCATAGAACGGCTGCAATATTTTACTCAGTTGTTATTTTGAGCTAAAATTGGCGGTATTGTATTCTACTAATAAGTGCATATCGACCTATGCATACGGTTTTGATTTTCTTCCGACTTCTATCAGGTGCCCCCCTGAGGAGGTAGCGTTTAACATAATTACTAAATCAATGCATCTTTGATTGGCTGTCATTGTAGACTGGAATATCCGTGTTTAAGTTTGGATTTGCGGCATTGTATTCTTTTAAAAAGGACTTTATTAATATGCTAAATATAAATCCGTGCTCACATTTAAGATTTTCTTCTGACTCCTAGCAGACCGTCCCGCTGAGGAAGTAGCGGATCACTGAATATGTGATAAAATAGATTTTTATGTCCAGTAAATTTGTACAAAAATGTAGCTCTATTTTTAAAATTTAAAAAAAATATTAAACCGGTCCGGGACTTTTGGGGATCTGTATAGTAAACATTTGTATAGGATCATATCAACAGACAATTTGCAGTTTTTCTAAAAAAAAAGCCAAGTATGAGAATCAGTGGAAAAAAATAATACATGGAATGGACGTGTAAAGCTGCTGCAGGCCTTAGTGGTAGAGACATCTTGGAACCTGTAGCCCCTTCCAACTGGATGTTCTGTTATTGACATGGGTAAATGGAAAACATAACATTCTATATCCGTTAATTATTTTATAGACATGCATTTTTAAGATATGTCTATTTCCAACTACCTCCTTTGATGTATTGGTAACTAACTGATCGTGTATCTTTAAAAGTGTAGCTACTACATAATAGCTGCTAAATTAGGTTCTGAATAATAAAAAAATTGACGGTGATAAATTCCTAACATATGAAATCTATATTGGTGTGAAAAATGTCTACATAGTTGATAATTCCTGTTGTTACATAATTTTTGCCAATCAAAGAAAAACTAATTTTTTAAAAATAGTGTACCAAATAGAACAGGTTCGTGGTAGGTGTTTTATTTTTAATATATTTGTAGAATTCTTGACACAATATCTGTTAAATGGGTACTTTCCTGTTAAAGGGAACATTCATTATTATCGATGATTTTTTTCTCGATATCGATATTAACAAATTGAAACATATCAGCTGACAATTACGATAAATAATAATAATAATAATAAATGGTCTTTATTCAGCAAGCGTTTTTCAGATATTTACAATTCTGTTCAGTATATATATTCAGGATATTTACAACAAAATATTGTTGAGTATCAACAAACAATAATGAAATGAAACTGTTTAAAAAAAATAACCAAACATAACTAACCAAACTTGCTGTAACATTAAAAAATTCCGTGTTTAACCTGCCTTTTCTATTATCAAACCCAATTTTTAAATGGTACAGCAAGTATGGTTAGTTATGTTAGGTTAGCTTAGAACAGTTTCATTTCTTAATCCATATAATAGACTATTTTAGCCTAAACAAGATCAGTTAGTTGTTGTGAATTCGTAATGGATCGGAAAACAAAAATATCGATATATCAAAAAAATCTTTGATAATAATGAATGTTCCCTTTAACAGGAAAGTACCGTTAAATGTTACACCATGTAACACTACTCTATCAAACACCAAAGCTTTGTACATTTAGAATACATAAATAATTCATCAAATAATCCATAATAAACTTCAATAATTCAATAATCAATAATTCATAAAACTTCAAGTTGGCTTAATTTGTTTCAAAAATGTCTATTTTTAAATTAAGTCACAATGCTTTGTCATATTTATGTATTGGTTTGACCGTTGGTATGAATGAATGAATAAATGAATGAATGAATTGCTCAAACCAAATTGCACTAACGAAAAGTATAAAAGACTTATGACACACATACTGTAATTGTAGTTGTCAATTGCCTAACCATACTGATTAACAGATAACAAAACTATTTCAATTCGATTCCACTCAACTGATTGTATGTCTACCACAACTGTCTGGGACATATCCATTAATTGTCCGCTTAGTTAAGTAGAATCAACCTGTAGATTTATCCACGAATAAAAATAAATAAAAGAAATGGTATGGCAAAACTAACTATCATGAAATTTATTGACTTAAGAATTATTAAGACATTTATGTTATTATAATTATAAATTAGTATTGGATAACAAAATGATTCTGAAGCCGCAAAACATTCGTTCATAATGTGTACAAGGAGTTTGTACGGACTCCCCGTATGTATATTTGTGGCATCCCCTATTTTAATCAATAATAAGTTCTTATTAAACATTAACCTAAAAAACTTCAGTCTCTTTCTTGGTTTTAAACATTTTAATTATTATATCAACCAATGATTTTGAATATACAATTTGAGTTCAATGTAAAATTCACAGTTATGCTATGTCGTCGATTGCTATTATGTTTCAGTTAGTTGACATTTTGCTTTTGAGAATCCAACGCTAAAAAAATGATTACTTACTTAGTAACAAAATTTATTCTAAGATACATATGGAACGGTTTACTCTCTATAATATGGATAATGTTGTATTTACATGTTTCCTTAATTTTGGTACCTATTTCGGGGATCAATATTGAAACGTGTAATTTGTTTTCAATAAAATTATTAGTTACTATAACAATTTTTACACTTTGAGTATGCCTACTATTTACGCACTAGAGGAAAGATCACATGTGGAAAAGAAGATGGACCTTTAAATCTTCACTCTTCCCTCGGGAGAATATTATCGTTTTCGTAATTCATTTTCAGCAGCGACCTTAGGCACATCTCTATACAGGGACATTATTTCCACATAAAAAAAACTCAACATTAACTACATTAATGTTATAGTTACGTAATTCTTAGTAAATTTTACGTAAAATATTATTGGAATTGGAATGGATATGTAAATAATATTGATCCTATTTAAAATTAATTAGCTGCATAACTGTCGCTAACATATCAAAAGTCACTCATTTCCTCAATTTTACAGAAATATCGTAACTCTGTTAGAAAGTGATTTAACCTGTTTCAGAAAAGAGTATTATACGTTTTGAATCGTATTGTATAAAACCAATATATTGAGTAAGATATTCAAGGGTTTGATTTAAAGGTATTCAAACACTTTTTTATTGTTTCATTGAGTCATTTAAGTCCCACACAGCAACAGGTTGTTCTACTAATAGTAATAAGTATTTAAATTCATGCGTTACAAAACATTCTTACAGCTAAATACTAGTTTTTTTAATAAAAGATTGTTAAAGACAAATTACATCCAAACTATGTATCAGAGTGCAAGAGAAAGTATTTGTTTAGGCGTTCTTCCAAATAAGAGTTTATTAAAACTTGTCAGAACTTTAAAACCTTTGATGCTAGTTACTTGGGTTCAACACGGCACGTGTAGAAACTTTTCTCTCGGTGTCAGAATTCCAACTAATTAGTTTTCTCTATGGAAACTCAACTCTTTAGTTTGTTGAATCATACTGTTAATTATATCAACCAATGATTTTGTTGTTTTGTTTTATTTTATCGAAGCGTGTATGAACTTTAAGAGACACATTATGAGCAACTTGTAACGACACATTTATTTTATGATTATCCCTTACTCGTTTTTATGATTTTCCATTTTTGGAAACACTTACTTTAAGCTCATGCTGTGAAATAAACTAACAATGTTGCATGAACAAATCGGAAAGTTCATATATGAACAGGTTTGGTCAAAATTATAATCTAAAACAGTCACTTAAAATAATATCATCGTCAGGCATAGTGTACAATGTCTTTAGAATGTTAACGCAGCTTTATTATAGTTAAATTCAGTAAACAAAGGTGTGTTTTTATTAAATACTGATCATTATTAAAAATTGATCTTTTGATAAGGCAATGTTTGTATAGCAATTTTTAACTAACTTTATAATTATATGCTTGCTGCAAACGATTTTATTGTTATACTAGCTGACCCGGCGAACTTCGTATCGCCTAAGTTATAGGTTTCCCCTAAGACAGACCGATGGAAAGAAAGTACCGTTACGTTTAATTTTCAAGATGATCTCGTTCGCATCGCTTAATCACGTCCTGGTTGAAGTTCGTTCGCTACGCTCACTCACCTTTGGGTTGGAGCTCGTTCGCTACGCTCACTCACCTTTAGGTTGGAGCTCGTTCGCTGCGCTCACTTGCCTTCAGGTTAGCTCGTTCGCTACGCTAACTCGCCTCCAGGTTGAAGTTCGTTCGCTACGCTCACTCACCTTTGGGTTGGAGCTCGTTCGCTACGCTCACTCACCTTTAGGTTGCAGCTCGTTCGCTGCGCTCACTTGCCTTCAGGTTAGCTCGTTCGCTACGCTAACTCGCCTCCAGGTTGAAGTTCGTTCGCTACGCTCACTCACCTTTTGGTTGCAAATTAGCTGTTGTCATAAATGTAAAAGAAATAATAGTGCTGCACCCTGTTGGTAATCCTTGTAACTTTAATGCTATTGAACATCATAGAACAGAACCAACTTGTTTAATTGAAACAGCTGTTAAGATTCATTAATTCCATTTCTCATAAGGTTAACATGGGAAACTCCAGAGCCACTGGGGCGGAGCCCTTTTAAGAATTTCGAAACGGGAATTAGTTTACTTTCTATTCGCATACCTACAGAATTTACACACCAAATTTCATAACGATCGGTGAAGTCGTTCCGGAGGAGTTTGCAGACAAACACTGTGACACGAGAATTTTATATATTAGATACACATGCGATCCATTCAACCATCTTGGCCTTATACAGGGTTAGTAAAAAGTGTGGAGACCCCCTGTTATTTTTTTAACGGCCCATACTAGAAAAACTAAACTCGGCACACCATTATGGCATGCTATGAAGTAATTTTTGGGCATAACCGTCACATGGTGTTTATCCCCGAAATGGGGGATTTTGGGGGAAACTCAAAAATTTCAAATACAAAGACCCAACGAGTGACGCCTCATTTTGAAGGTCCTGGTAAAAGAAAACCAACAACGCAAATTATAGGTCTCTATCTCAGTTCAGTACAAAATGGCAGCCAATTGAAATTCTCATAAGTTCCCAAACCCAAAATGGGGGATTTTGGGGGAAACTCAAAAATTTTAAATGATAAGCCCCATTGAGTGACCCCTCATTTTGAAGGTCGTAATAAAATAAAATTAACAACGTAAACTATAGGTCTCTATCTTAACACAGTAAAATATGGCAGCCAATTGAATATAAAATTGCAAGTTATTTCCGATTTCTAAAGATTTCAATCGGCATCCATTGTTTACTGGATTAAGATGGAAACCTCTAGTTTGCGTTGTTAGGTTTCTTTTCTTAGGACCTTCAAAATGAGGGGTCACTCGATGGGGCTTATCATTTAAAACTTTTGGTTTTCCCCCAAAATCCCCCATTTTGGGGAAGTACACCAAGTGGTGGTTATGCTCAAAAAGGACTTCATAACATGCCATAAAGGTGTGTTGAGTTTAGTTATCCTAGTGTGAGCCGCTACAAAATTTACAGGGGGCCTCCAGACTTGGAAAGCTGCAAGTTAAATTTAACTTCTGAGAATTTCAATTGGCTGCCATTTTTTACTGGATTGAAATAAAGACCTCTAGTTTGCGTTGTTGGTTTTCTTTTACCAAGCCCTTCAAAATGAGGGGTAACTCGATGGGTCTTTGTATTTGAAATTTTTGAGTTTCCCCCAAAATCCCCCATTTTGGGAATTTACACCAAGTGACGGTTATGCCCAAAAAGTACTTCATAATATGTCATAAAGGTGTGCCGAGTTTAGTTTTTCTAGTATGGGCCGTTAAAAAAATAATAGGGGGTCTCCACACTGTAAAGTGAAATTGAATTGAATTGTAAAATAAAAGATAGAAAATATCTAGTACATGTTTATTGAAAGTAGCAGTGGACTGTAATAATTATAAGTTTGTTTTTAAAATATGTATAAACAAACAAAACATATGATTTGAATCACACATTGATAAATATAGTCTTTTTGAGAAATAATTGTATATAGGCTATGTAAATTATGTGTTTTTACACATTCTGGCCCCTTGAAATATGAAATTTTGTTATTTCAATCCATTTCTTGACCTGGTAAAGGGCACAGTTTTGAAATAGATATTTTTATCAGTCCATCCTTTGTTTGTAATGTAGCAACTCGCACAAAATTGTCTTTTCCTGGATGCACTGCGATCACTCGCCCAATTTTCCAAGTACAAGGTGGTAAATTGTCGTCTTGAATAAGCATTATATCATCAATTTTTATATTAGGTCTTGATGTATTCCACCTTGATATTTTCTGCAGTTGGTTCAGATATTCCTTGCACCAGCGGTTCCAAAAATGCTGCGAGAGTTGTTGAACATGTTGCCATCGAGAAAGTCTATTTAATTTCAGATCTTTAAGATTAGGTTCCGGAACACTGGTGAAAGAAGTTCCAATTAGGAAATGAGCAGGTGTTAAGGGAGTAAGATCATTTGGATCGCTAGATAAAGGTGTTAAAGGGCGTGAATTGACACAAGCTTCTATTTGTACTAATAAAGTGTACATTTCATTGAAAGTTAATTTTGTATTTTGAACTACTCGCTTAAGGTGGTATTTCACTAACCGCACTCCAGCTTCCCATAGCCCTCCGAAATTTGGTGAATGAGGGGGGATGAAACTCCAAGTGATCCCTTGTGTAGCTAAAGTTGACAGGACTTGGCTGTTGTGATCATCTGAACACCACAAATGTTTCAACTCTTGTAGTTCCTTGTCCGCACCAACAAATGTTTTAGCATTATCCGAGTAAATTTTGTATGGTTTCCCTCTGCGAGATACAAACCGCCTTAAGGCAGCAAGGAACGAATTTGTCGTTAAATCCTCAACTAGTTCAAGGTGAATGGCCTTTGTAGTGAAACACACAAACAAAGAAACGTATGCTTTTGTAACCTTAGTCCTTTTGTTGTTGCTTGCATGTATATATACAGGTCCAAAATAATCTAATCCACAATGGGAGAATGGTCTTGAAGGTTGAACTCTGTTTTGAGGTAGTTGTCCCATTAGTTGATTGGTAGCCTTAGGTTTAGTCTTGAAGCATTTCAGGCATTTGTGAACCACACTTCTGACTAAACTTCTGCCATTTAATGGCCAATAAGTTTCTCGAAGGGAACTCAATAAAAGTTGTGGTCCTGCATGTAGTATTTGAACATGTAGATCTTCTGCAATTAACCGTGTTAGCCTATGTTTGTGATCAAGAATAATTGGATGTTTATTATCAACACTTAAAGTTGAATGTTTCAGTCGACCACCTACTCTGATCAGCCCTTGGTCATCAAGAAAAGGATTTAGCTGTAAGAGTTTGCTTGATTTATCAACAGAATTGTTTTCCTTCAATGTTTTCAGTTCATGGGAGAATGATTGAGATTGAGCTAGTTTTATAAGAGAAAGTCTCGAATCATTTATTTCTGAACATGTAAGGGAACCTGTGAGACAATCTTTGGATTTTGTATTTTTATAAAACCTTAGACAATATGCTACAACTCGTACAAGTTTCTGCAATGATGAATACTTGCTAAATATATCATGACCATGAACATTTAAAGAGACGGCTGTTACAGTATTTGCCTTACGCAATTCTAAAAGTGAGTTGACACTTGTATCAAGTCGAAAGTTTGAGCCTTCCTTCCAAAATTGATGTTCTCCAGATAACCATTGTGGTCCATTCCACCAGAGAGATGACGATAAGAGGGGTTGAACCAAAGAGCCACGAGATATTAGGTCTGCAGGATTTTCAGTGCCAACAACATGATTCCAATTTCTTATGTTTGTTAGGGATTGAATTGTTGAGATTCTGTTTGCAACAAATGTACTGTAATGAGATGATGGAGAATTGATCCAAGAAAGAACAACAGTAGAGTCAGAATAATAATAAACATTATTAGTATCAATGTTCAATGCTTTGATGAGAACTTGGGCTAATTGACTTAATAGCAAAGCGCCACAAAGCTCCAATCTTGGAATTGAAGTCACCTTCAATGGAGCAACACGAGACTTTGATGAAATTAACGTCACATTTGTTTCTCCTTTTACATCTTGACACCTAAGATAAACACAAGCTCCATAAGCAGCCATGGATCCATCACAAAATCCATGAAGTTCTACAGTTGCAGGTTCATTGGATGACAATACATATCTGTTTATTGATAGTTTGTTCAAATTAGTTAATGATGCATGAAACTCAAGCCATCGATTATTCAAATGCGAGGGAATTTTGTCATTCCAATCTAAGTTTTCCTTCCACAGTTGTTGCATTATAAGTTTAGCTAAGAGAATGACAGGTCCAATTAATCCCAAAGGATCAAATATCTTGGCTATTTCCGACAGAACTTGGCGTTTTGTAATGTTTTGTGGTTGAGTATCTTGTGATAGTGAATATTTGAATACATCATGAGCGGTATCCCACATTAAACCCAGTGTTTTGACTATTGAGTTGTTTATGTCTAAATTGTGTTCAGGATGAGCTTCAATATCTGATTCAGGAACGTTCTTTAGTAAGTCAACATGATTTGATGACCACTTTCTTAAATGAAAACCACCCTTGGATAACAGCTCGATGAGATCACTTTGAAGACGTAGTGCTGATTCGATTGTATGAGCTCCACTTAGAACATCATCGACATAGAAATCGTTGTGCAGTGTTTTGCACGCGATTGGAAAATTTGAAACTTCATCTAGTGCAAGTTGTTGGAGTGTTCGGGTTGCTAGATATGGAGCGCTTTTGGTTCCATAAGTGACTGTCTTTAGTTGAAAGACCTTAATTGGTTCAGAAGGGTGTGATCTCCACAAAATGGATTGAAGGCTGTGTTGAGAGGGATCGATTTGTATCTGACGATACATTTTCTCAATGTCAGCTGTGAAGACGTATTTATGCATTCTGAATCGGGAAATAATAGAAAATAGTTCATCTTGTACTCTGGGGCCATTCATTGAAACATCATTAAGTGAAAGACCAGTTGAAGATTTAGCAGAAGCGTCAAAAACAACACGTAATTTTGTTGTGGTAGATGATTCCTTAATAACAGCATGGTGTGGAATAAAATATGATTGTGATAAACTTTTATGAGGCATGCTAGCTGAAACGAGTTCCCCAATACATTGCATGTGACCTAGTCTTTCATATTCACTCATAAAATCCCTGTAGTCATTGTACAATTTAAAGTTTTTGAAACCCAGAAGCAGAAGTAGGTTTATGTTTGACAAAGTTAACATCATTATGTCTAGGCAGTGGAGCAACTAAAGGATTACTGTTATTGTAATGAATAGAGTCTAGTATATGAAACCTATGATTTAAGAAATCATTTAGGTCTTGCATTGTTGGAAAGCTATTAGGCTTAAGATTATCTTGCCAATTCCTGAATGTGACAGGATCAAATTTGGAAGAAATCAAATGAATAAGTAGAGTATCCCATTTGTCAGTGGGTTCTCCAAGTGCATTCAATGCACGAATGTGCTTGTTGGAACTGTTGATCAGCTCTCTTAAAGATTGGACAGATTCTTTTTCTAACTTTGGTGGATTGAACAGAGAGTGAACATGTTTTTGAACTATTAATGTTTTGTTGTTATACCTCTCTTGAATGAGGTTCCAAGCTACTGCATAGTTAGTGGAAGTTAACTCCAAAGATGAAATTACGTCAAAAGCTTCCTTTTTCAAACAAGATTTAAGGTAGTGCAATTTTTCAACGTCTGTTAGAGATTCATTGTTATGGATCATCACCGAAAACATATCAGAAAACGGAAACCAATCGTCAAAAGATCCATAAAAGGATGGTAGATTTAATACCGGTAGGTTTAGTTTAGGCCCTGAAACCTTGTCTGAAGTTTTCATTTGAATTGAAGTATTCTGATTGTTCGTAGTGAATGATTTGGCCTTACCTATTATTTTGTAGTATGCCGATTCAAAGGTTTCCCTTTCTACCTGTTGGGCATCCTCGTCATCCTCCAGTTCGATCTCCTGTTGGATGAGGTCGAATTTGTCAAGAAGTGTCTCTGCCTTGGGAAGCCTGACGCATAGTTCGTTAAAAAATCCGGCTCGAAGGACCAAAATGTAAAGTGAAATTGAATTGAATTGTAAAATAAAAGATAGAAAATATCTAGTACATGTTTATTGAAAGTAGCAGTGGACTGTAATAATTATAAGTTTGTTTTTAAAATATGTATAAACAAACAAAACATATGATTTGAATCACACATTGATAAATATAGTCTTTTTGAGAAATAATTGTATATAGGCTATGTAAATTATGTGTTTTTACACACACACTTTTTACTAACCCTGTATATTACAATACTCAAATGAAATGTATAATGAAAAATCTATAAATTCACATGCTATTTATATTCAAATCTAATTTTTGAAAATGCATAATACATATATAACGTGATTCAATCTCCCACTATAAGGACCACAAAAACTGCCTGCAGGAGATTGATAAAGTATATATTCCCATGTTTGCAGTTGCAATTTAGTAAATTATTGTTTGAGGTTTGTGTAAACATGGTTACGTTACGCAGGATTCAGCAGATTATTTAATTAAGCAAACATTGTCGCTCGTTGATTACATAGCTAGCAAATTCTGGACCAATTTTCCATGACTGGAAGTTTGTAGGCTACATAAATTGTATAGTAATATTTTTTTTTTAAAGGTAGGCCTATTATTTAATTAGTTTATGTTAGTAGTGAAGTGTAAGTTACTGTAAAATTAACAAAACACCGTTTTCCATTACCGAGGTATATTTTTCCTATTAATTATTTCGTTTAGATTTATTTACTGAAATAAAACTTTGTGTTTATATATCTGATGTATTTTTTATCCAATTAACCCTTAAAACCGTAATATCTAGTACAACTAAATCAAGTAGCATTATCCAGAAGCTGCTAGCTTAAGATGCGGGTTCATTTAGATGAACAGTTTGTATTGTCAAAGAGATACAAAGTTTGAGCTTTGAACTGTGTTTTGATACCCGCATTTCTCGGAATGTTCAGCTTAGATCTGATTGCAATTAATAATTGAGGAAAATATTGTAATAACATGAGTTTTTAAAGAGAGTAGTGGTCCCTATTGACCTGGCATACTGGTTCATACAGGCCTTAGGCCACTGAGCAAGGCGAATGGTAAACCATTATAGAAAAAGAGTGAAGTGTGCTAATAACATTTAGAGAGCATCAAACATAATTCGAAGGATTGAGTCACCGTTTCACCTTAATTATTCCTTTGTTATATAAATTTGTAGAGTAAAACGGAGATGCAGGGTCTTATTTGTTAGAACATTGTAGCCTAACTAGCTCGTTGCAAATTTCCTGCAGTAAGATAATTCTGAACTTCTTGGTAGAGTAGGGGTGGGTCAAAATTTGTAACATGAGCTCTAGAGTTCTAAGTGTGATGGAGAGAATATTCCATAACTTTTGAGAGGGCGCCACCTTGTTATAAGTTGCTTGGTGTATCAGTGGTAACAAGGAACCAATGGTAAGCAAGTATGATGGATGTTTGTTAATCTAAGACCAGGTTCCACAATGAAAACAATATTTTATCCTTCAATCCTATAATGTTGTCCAAATTTCAATACCTACATCAATAACATTTCACACATTCTGAAGGAGTACAAACACAAATAAGAAACCATGACTTAATCTAATAATAGTTCAGCTGAAACACAAATAATATACATCTAAATATTAAGGTAGGCTGGTTCAGCGATTTCGCTTCAAAAATTCTTACACACAATCTAGTTCAGCGTTAACGCTTCAAAATATTCTAACAGATAATCAACCTTATACCTATACACAAAATATATATACCTGGTAGGCTAGTTCAGCGATTTCGCTTCAAAAAATATTCTTACAGAAAATCAACCTTTAATATCTATACTCAATTAATTATCCCAAACAGAGCCTAAACTCAAGTAGGTAGCATGGTCAATATACTGAACTGTAAAATGATCTGAATAAGATTTGTTTTGTAGAAAGCGCTTTCAATATTTTCTTGTATTTTTTTTTTATTTTAATTATTTATTTTTTTTTTTGTTTTTTTTTAAGAAGGGCCCTTATTTCTTTTCAAAATTGGAAAGATTACTTTACACAAATATACCTACTAGCTACAAGTTATCAAATACTATATACATACAGACAAATAATCATCAGGTTACGATTAACTATTTCTAAGTTAACCCTATCCTCAAATTGTGATTTTAACAGTATCCCACTAGGCTAGAGTAGCTTTGATCCAGGTCTTGCGGTAATGAATAGTGAAAGTTCTTTAAAAAGTCCAACCAACTTCTAAGATCCTTAAAGCTACACTCATCTGTCAGTTATACTGATATGGAGGTCCCTCGTCGAACAAATCCGCAGTCCCGGTTAGGGTAGGTTAAGTCGAGTACGTAAACCTCTTCAGCAGGGTCAAGATCGGTACAGTCATCAGCAGGGTGAGGCTCTGGGTCCAGACTAGCATCCTCCAAACCAGAAACCCTGCATATTCAAAAGTGTAATAATACTTGTTCCAAAATATTGATAAACAAACACAACTTTTAAAAATCACAATATTACACAAATATTCCTCAGTCAGTATCAGTATCTCCAAACCAATCTTTTAAATTATGAAATCTCTAACATTCAGAGCATATTTTTAACTATTTGGTTGTTTACCGCAAACGACAATTAAATCACATGGTATTTTTAATACATTACTAGACAGCAAAAGAGTTCGGAATAAAATTATAACTTGAACTTTGAATGAGAGTGGTAACTGGAAATTGCTTTACAAATAGTCTGTGAAATATTATAAAGGAATCTAGAGTAATTCAGATGTACCAAATATTACTAAGAACCTTGAAAAATTGTCTCAGCCTAAATTCTTACATAACAAAATTATTTTCAGTACTGGCAAAATACATTTTGACTTCAAGTGATTACTGTTTTTACCAGAGCAACAATCTAACCTAAATTTTATTTCTCTCTTTCGCAAACAATAAATGACTTTTAAACCCTTTTGACATAAAATTACATACTTACAATTTCCACAGATTGAATATGAATGGGCTAGGCCTACATGAAACTTTACAAAATTACATCACATTTAAAAATTGAACACAAATAAATAAACTAAGAATTTACACTTGACATTGAAATCATTATGATTTGAAACTAGCCTAGCCTACATTAGTTTTTAAAGCATTTTCTAACCTCGTAAAATGTTTCAGCAAGGAAATTAATTCAATTTAGCACATGTTCGTATTGACAGGTTTTGACAAAGTTGTTCCCTAGTTACAGTAGTTTCACAAGTTGGAATAATGGTTAAGACTTCATAGATATTTTACCAAAGCTTTTCAAGGTTGAAACAATAAATTTTTACAAACATTCTACTATGATACAATACATTATAAAATCGAAATAACTGTTTTTAAAGATGAAAACCATTAAATCATTCCTGAACAAACACAACAGGTTTTACTTTCATGAACTATGATTTCATTTTCAAAACTTGAGAGAGAAAATATTGTTTTTCTGAGTTTTAGGTTACGTTCTGAATTTTGACTAGGTTTAAGTTAAAAGTTTCCTTCAACAAAAATAAAAATCCATCATACTGCTTACCATGCTTCCATATAATCCGTAGACATACGTAGAAAGAATGGGTCTTGTAGTCGAGTCAGCGATGTCACTCCTCAAGTAGTTCTGGCTGTTCTGAGGCAGAGTTATCGTGGAAAAATACTGGCGTAACGTTCGACAAACTTCGACAGGATAGTCAGACGGGATGCAAGGCTCAGCTGATAACAATAGGTTGGAGCGCGCATCCAACAATAGAGAGAGATATAGTTGTCCGGTGGCCAGCCGTACAACACTCACAGCCTTTAAAATATTCTAACTGTCTGTCTAAATGTTACAAATTCTCCCCTTCCTCGGAGAAAATTTCTTGAAATTTTCTAATGTCCACGAGGCACAAAAGGTCTCAGGTCTGAAATATGCCACCTACCGATGTCTCGACCCTCTTCATCCTTCAATTGGTAAACTGTAGATGAAACTTTACTGGCAACTTCATAAGGTCCAACAAATTTTGAGGCAAGTTTGGATGAGAAGAACCTGGCAGCGTCCGATTGTACGAAGTTCTTCTTCAGAACCCTTGCTCCAACATCAAATTCCAGCTGACGGTGACGTAGATTATATCGTTTTTCGTTGTTCTTGTGAGCTACTTCCAGGCGCATCTTCACATCCTTGAAAATGTCTTCTAGATTTCCAAGCTTCTTCAACCGTTGACCTATCTCTTCGGGATCTGGGTTTTGTAGACTAGGCTCCACCAATGGATCACTCTTCCCTTTTGCCCACAATTCCCTGCCGAAGTTAAGGTAGGCTGGCGTAAATCCAGTTGTTTCGTTCACGGCTGTTCTTAAGGCAAACCCTATCTGGGGTATGTTACGGTCCCAAATACGTTGGTTCTCTTTTACATATGACCTTAGCATGGTTCCAATGGTCCTATTGGTGCGTTCTGTTGGGTTGGATTGGGGATGTCTTCTCGGGTTGTACAATAATTTAACGTTATATTTTCCTGCCAATGATCGCAAGGGTTGTCCATCAAATTCCGGACCGTTATCACAGATGATAAACTGTGGTATTCCAAATATCATAAATACATCATCTTCAAGGTGTTGAGCAACTGTAGCTGATGTGGCTGATCTCAAGGGGTATAACAAACAAAATTTTGAAAAGGTATCTAAAACAACTAGAATATAACGGTGTCCTCTTGTGCTTCTTGGTAAAGGTCCAATGAGGTCGGCACTAATCATGTTCCAAGGTTGGTTAACTAATCTACTGTGACCCATAAGTCCAGCGGGTTTTTGATTATCCGGCTTGTTCTTCTGACACACCAGACAGGATCTTACATATCTAGCAATATCCGCTTTCATCCGTGGCCAGTAATAACGTTGTTTGGCTCGGAGGTAGGTCTTCATAACACCAAGGTGTCCAGCAGTAACTTCATCATGGCACTCTTCATAAATTTTGTTTCGAAAATCTTTGGGTACTACTAATTTCCAATTGTCTAAGTCTTCATCGAGGCCGAATTGACTAGGTAAATGTTTCCATAATTTTCCATCTGTTACCCTCCATCCTGAATACTCTGAGGGCTGTTTTTGCACATTTTGAATCATACTGTTGTACCACTTGTCTTTAATATCTACTTCGGGCTCTACATTATTTTGCACACGAATTTCGCTAACCATAGGGGCTCTTGATAGTAAATCCGGGACAACATGTTCTTTTCCCTTCCTGTGGACTAGGGTGTAATCATAGCCTTGGAGTCTTAACGCCCATCTAGCAAGTCGACCTTGGGGGTCCTTTAAATTTTGTAGCCAAAGTAAACTGTAGTGGTCTGTTATAACAGTGAAGCGAGTACCCTCAACATATGGACGAAATTTTTCTACTGCAAAGATAACAGCTAAACATTCCCTTTCGGTGGCCGAAAAATTCATCTCATTCCTCGTCAGTGTCCTGCTCGCATAAGCTACGACAACTTCACCATCTTCAGTAGATTGGGAAAGTACAGCACCTAATCCAACACCAGAGGCGTCACAGGCAATAATGAATGGTTTCTCAAAGTCCGGACAGGTTAAAACTGGTGAATTTACTAAACTATTTCTTATATCTTGGAAGGATCGCTCAGCATCATCACACCAAACAAACTTCTTGTTCTTCTTGAGGAGAGTTGTAAGTGGTTGAATTCTAGTGGCGAAATTGGGGATGAAGCGTCGATACCATGATGCGGTTCCGCAGAATTGACGAACTTGCTTAGCATTTTTGGGTGTTGGAATTTCTAATATAGCTTTCACCTTATTCGGGTCAACTTGTAAGCCGTTCTCATTGATAACATATCCAAGATAAAATAATTCAGGTCTACAAAATTTACATTTTTCCCGGTTCAGAGTTAGGTTGGCCAACTTTAATCGAGCAAAAACTTTGCTTATAATTTCCAAGTGTTGGTCAAAAGTTGGAGTGGCAATTATCATGTCGTCCAGGTATACAAATACAAAAGGTTCTAAGTCTACTCCCAAAACTTGATCGATTAGCCTTTGCCATGTTGCCGGAGCATTATGTAACCCAAAGGGCATGGTGTTGAATTGGTAGAGTCCTCTCCCTGGAATAGTAAATGCTGTTTTATCCTTGCTCTGTTCTTGAAGGGGAATCTGCCAGTAGGCACTTTTTATGTCCAAGGAACTGAGGTATCTTGCTTGTCGTAACCTATCGAGAATACTGGTGACTCGAGGCAAAGGATAAGCGTCACGCTGTGTCACTGCATTCACCTTCCGAAAATCAACAATAAAACGGTGTGAACCATCAGGCTTGTCTAACAAAATTATGGGTGATGACCATGCACTTTTTGAAGGTTCTACAACTCCTAACTTGATCATTCTATCTAATTCTTCATTTACTAACTTCTGGCGTGCTGGTGATAGAGGATAATATCTCTGCTTTATGGGTTGCGCATCTCCTGTATTTATAATGTGTTGTACTAGGTGTGTTTTGCCTAGTTTGTTGTCTTCAACGTTGTCGAAGTAGGTCTTAATGCAGCAATGAAGCTTCTTCTTCTGATCTTCGGTTAAGTTCTCGCCATCCTGCAGTCCTCCGTTGTTGATTTCGCTGACGTATTCAAGTGTCTCACAGAATTCCCAAGTTTTATTCTTGACATCCGGTACAAATTGCATAATTTCCCAAAAATTCATTCCTAAAATTAAAGTTTGGTCTAACGATGGAACTATCAAAACATCAACTTCCTTTGTCTTCTCTTCTAATGAAATAGCTAATTTTATCATACCTTCCACTCGATGTTTCTTGGCGTCAGCGGTTTCTACGTTACCAGTAAATTTACTAATAAGATGAGGGAATTTTTCAGATATCCACATACCTTTCCTACCTAACACTGAATGAGATGCCCCAGAATCAAATAGAGCCTGAACTTCTTCACCAAATATGAACACTGATAGATATAATCTGGGATCGGGATTTCTTGTTTTAAACACATAATCTAGGCGGTTGTCGCTCTTACAATTAACATAGTCCTGATAATCTAGGCGGTTGTCGCTCTTACTAACATAGTCCTGATAATCTAGGCGTTTATCGCTCTTACAGTTAACATAGTCTTGAAAATTTTTATTTACAAATACACGGGAACCAAACCTTTTAACTACTTTGGCTCCCGTCGGAGCAAGTTTTTTGAATTACATCTCTGGCAGTCAGATTTCCTAATATTTGGAGTCCCACAACCATAACAATGAAGTTTCTTTGGTTTCTCACAATGCATAGATAAATGGCCTTCTTCATTACAGTTCCAACACTTCCTATCATATTTCCTAGGTTGATCGACTGAATTAACTGCCGAGACATATTGTGATGTTGGCTGTCGTCTATGACCTGTATACGCTAAGTCAGGTTCCAATACTAGATTAGGTCTTGGAGGGGGATGTTGGGTGGCTGAGCGTATGCGACCAAGTTCGGCCCTTCGAGCCAAATTGCGTAATTCTTCCAAGCTGTTTATGTTAAACATACATAGTTTGTCCTGCAGATAATTATTTAAGTTCTTCAGTATTTGAGATAATTGTTTTTCCTCTGATATCTTTTCAGTTAGGCGACTATACAATCCATCCATAGCTGCCAAATATAAGTCGATGTTTTCATGTTCGCCTTGAGTTCGGTTTAATATTTCTTTAAGGAGGAGATGGTCATAATCTGGATTCTGAAATACAGCTCGTAGTTCGGTTTTCATCTGTTGCCATGATTTTATTCGTTGTCTGTTGGATCTATGCCATACCAACGCAGATCCAGAGAATAAGTCAACTGCTGACTCGAGAAGTTCTTTTTCGGATATGCCTCGTGAAATTCGTAACTCTTCCACTCGCTCTAAAAAGGATCCGATGCTCAGATTTTGACTTCCATCAAACTTCAAATTCCACTTGTATACAGGAACACTTTTCCGATAAAAATCACTTTCCCTCGATGACACTTTTTGATTCTCACTTTCAGATTGAACTAAGTTTTCTTCTTGTGCCTTCTTTGAAGACGATTCTGGTATCCTAAGTATTGGTACCTTCAAGGTAATGTTATCTTCAGTAGGTATCGGGAATTGAGGTTGCTCAGTGTGATATACATCAGGTGTCTTGCAGATTTTTTTTCTCCAACTGTTCCTTCATTACTTTTATTTTTTCTATCAGGCTGCTCGACCTATTTTTGAATGTCTCATCCACATCTATGTCCCCTTTTATATCATCAATGAGTTGAAGTCTAGTCAACAGATGCGAGCTTCTAGCTTCCAGACGTAGATATTCATATGTTTTTGCCGATGAGTCGAAAGCATCAACTAATTCAACCAAGTCAGAATATTTCTCTTCACAATTTTCCAACTCTAATCCATGATCAAGTTTCTTGACTGCTTCATTGTCAATCGGTGTTTTATCTGAGTAAGCTAATTGTAGTCTTTTTCTCAGTTCATAGACATCACCATCTGTTGTAAGTCCCCTAACCTTAAGCTCATGTTGCACTTCATCCTTCCGCAGTTTATAACTCATCTTGAATATAACAACCTTGAATATATTTCAAATGGCAAACACTTGTTCAAACAAACTAAATCCAATATATTTGTTGTGAATAACAGGCTACTATTATATTATATTATATAATACACATAGGTTCAATATAACTCTTCAGGATGACCGCAAAATATTCCAAGTTCTTTTGGTCTCAATAACAACAATAAAATCAAAATGAACAAGGTACCATTCCATACAAGACAACAGCAACAATTACCTAGGCTATATACAAAAGAATCTTCCAGCAATAAGCCAACATATCAAAATGTCCCAGCTTAGAACATAGTGTTAGCAAAAATCTTTAAAAATCAATAATCAATATAAATCCAAATAATATTCACAACGGCAACAATATGTATTAAATTTTTTTTTTTCCAGTTCTAAAATGAACCAAGTTTTTTTTTCCTTTAATTTCCTTCCAGTAAACTTGAAAATATTCCTACAACTTCTTCGCTTCAAAATCCAAATTAATGTTCCTTAATTCTTCCAAGTTCTCAGTAGGCTAATGTTTTCATATTATCAACATATCGGGTATAATTAATCAAAATGGCAATAGGCCTACAATAAACAACAATCAAGATCCACAAGAGTAACAATAAATAGCAATCAAAAGTTTCATAAAAATCAGAAGTCCAATAATAATCGTTGGGACTAAATAATAATCCGAGAAGCCAAAATTATTCTAAGAACTGGGCCGATAATATCCAAGAGCCAACACTAGCCAAAAATATTAAAAGCCTTTTTTTTCAACCAAAGCCCCACGTTCAGGGCGCCAATTATGTAGCCTAACTAGCTCGTTGCAAATTTCCTGCAGTAAGATAATTCTGAACTTCTTGGTAGAGTAGGGGTGGGTCAAAATTTGTAACATGAGCTCTAGAGTTCTAAGTGTGATGGAGAGAATATTCCATAACTTTTGAGAGGGCGCCACCTTGTTATAAGTTGCTTGGTGTATCAGTGGTAACAAGGAACCAATGGTAAGCAAGTATGATGGATGTTTGTTAATCTAAGACCAGGTTCCACAATGAAAACAATATTTTATCCTTCAATCCTATAATGTTGTCCAAATTTCAATACCTACATCAATAACATTTCACACATTCTGAAGGAGTACAAACACAAATAAGAAACCATGACTTAATCTAATAATAGTTCAGCTGAAACACAAATAATATACATCTAAATATTAAGGTAGGCTGGTTCAGCGATTTCGCTTCAAAAATTCTTACACACAATCTAGTTCAGCGTTAACGCTTCAAAATATTCTAACAGATAATCAACCTTATACCTATACACAAAATATATATACCTGGTAGGCTAGTTCAGCGATTTCGCTTCAAAAAATATTCTTACAGAAAATCAACCTTTAATATCTATACTCAATTAATTATCCCAAACAGAGCCTAAACTCAAGTAGGTAGCATGGTCAATATACTGAACTGTAAAATGATCTGAATAAGATTTGTTTTGTAGAAAGCGCTTTCAATATTTTCTTGTATTTTTTTTTTTATTTTAATTATTTATTTCTTTTTTTTTGTTTTTTTTTTAAGAAGGGCTCTTATTTCTTTTCAAAATTGGAAAGATTACTTTACACAAATATACCTACTAGCTACAAGTTATCAAATACTATATACATACAGACAAATAATCATCAGGTTACGATTAACTATTTCTAAGTTAACCCTATCCTCAAATTGTGATTTTAACAGTATCCCACTAGGCTAGAGTAGCTTTGATCCAGGTCTTGCGGTAATGAATAGTGAAAGTTCTTTAAAAAGTCCAACCAACTTCTAAGATCCTTAAAGCTACACTCATCTGTCAGTTATACTGATATGGAGGTCCCTCGTCGAACAAATCCGCAGTCCCGGTTAGGGTAGGTTAAGTCGAGTACGTAAACCTCTTCAGCAGGGTCAAGATCGGTACAGTCATCAGCAGGGTGAGGCTCTGGGTCCAGACTAGCATCCTCCAAACCAGAAACCCTGCATATTCAAAAGTGTAATAATACTTGTTCCAAAATATTGATAAACAAACACAACTTTTAAAAATCACAATATTACACAAATATTCCTCAGTCAGTATCAGTATCTCCAAACCAATCTTTTAAATTATGAAATCTCTAACATTCAGAGCATATTTTTAACTATTTGGTTGTTTACCGCAAACGACAATTAAATCACATGGTATTTTTAATACATTACTAGACAGCAAAAGAGTTCGGAATAAAATTATAACTTGAACTTTGAATGAGAGTGGTAACTGGAAATTGCTTTACAAATAGTCTGTGAAATATTATAAAGGAATCTAGAGTAATTCAGATGTACCAAATATTACTAAGAACCTTGAAAAATTGTCTCAGCCTAAATTCTTACATAACAAAATTATTTTCAGTACTGGCAAAATACATTTTGACTTCAAGTGATTACTGTTTTTACCAGAGCAACAATCTAACCTAAATTTTATTTCTCTCTTTCGCAAACAATAAATGACTTTTAAACCCTTTTGACATAAAATTACATACTTACAATTTCCACAGATTGAATATGAATGGGCTAGGCCTACATGAAACTTTACAAAATTACATCACATTTAAAAATTGAACACAAATAAATAAACTAAGAATTTACACTTGACATTGAAATCATTATGATTTGAAACTAGCCTAGCCTACATTAGTTTTTAAAGCATTTTCTAACCTCGTAAAATGTTTCAGCAAGGAAATTAATTCAATTTAGCACATGTTCGTATTGACAGGTTTTGACAAAGTTGTTCCCTAGTTACAGTAGTTTCACAAGTTGGAATAATGGTTAAGACTTCATAGATATTTTACCAAAGCTTTTCAAGGTTGAAACAATAAATTTTTACAAACATTCTACTATGATACAATACATTATAAAATCGAAATAACTGTTTTTAAAGATGAAAACCATTAAATCATTCCTGAACAAACACAACAGGTTTTACTTTCATGAACTATGATTTCATTTTCAAAACTTGAGAGAGAAAATATTGTTTTTCTGAGTTTTAGGTTACGTTCTGAATTTTGACTAGGTTTAAGTTAAAAGTTTCCTTCAACAAAAATAAAAATCCATCATACTGCTTACCATGCTTCCATATAATCCGTAGACATACGTAGAAAGAATGGGTCTTGTAGTCGAGTCAGCGATGTCACTCCTCAAGTAGTTCTGGCTGTTCTGAGGCAGAGTTATCGTGGAAAAATACTGGCGTAACGTTCGACAAACTTCGACAGGATAGTCAGACGGGATGCAAGGCTCAGCTGATAACAATAGGTTGGAGCGCGCATCCAACAATAGAGAGAGATATAGTTGTCCGGTGGCCAGCCGTACAACACTCACAGCCTTTAAAATATTCTAACTGTCTGTCTAAATGTTACAACATAGTATGACACTATGAACCATACCAAACTGGAATTGACTAGCGCAGCGTCAACTGATATATAACGAATTTAAAGTAAGGAACATAATGCCTTATCACTTATCATAGATTTTACTAACACTTGAGC
>NW_026543557.1:0-24521 GCF_028750875.1 Macrosteles quadrilineatus
TTTCACACAATATCACGCAAATTGCAAACAATTTTCACACAATATGACACAAATTTCACACAATGTTCACACATTTGACACAACTATCATGATTTCACGTGACATTTTTAAAAATTGTGTGAAATAAGTGTCAAATTGTGTGAAATTTGTGTCAAATTGTGTGAAATTTGTGTCAAATTGTGTGAAATGTGTGTGACGAAATACACGTAAATTCACATCACAGTCACAATCGCAGTGAAATTCACAATTCCTGTAACATTTGTGAAAATATTGTGAAATTTGTGTGATGAATTACACAAGTGCACAAAAATTCACATCACAGTCACAGTCAGTTGTTGTATTTGATGGCTTGAATAGTCCAAATATTACACCATTTTTGTCAAAAGGTCGACATAAAAATATTGACTGTTTTTACTTGTGTAAATCTTGCAGCAAAGTACACAAACATTTAAGTGATAATGTAAATTTCCTAATATTATCCAGACAAGACGATTTAAGTTTGAAAACATGTGTATAACAATCATGTTAGTAATGACGTTTCATTTAACCAATTTAGTGATCTCTTCCTCTAAAGTTGGAATAAAACTAATTATGGCTTTTTTCATAATAGACGTGGAAAGGCTAAATAATAATGCCAAATATAGATTTATGTTTGATCAATTTTATAATGACTAAGAGCAAGAGTATTGATTCCAGAATAAGCCTCTTGTCATCATCAAAAGATAGTACTTTCTTATTCATAGTGTTTTAACATTTTTGCAGACCTAAAACTGTTTAAGTCCATAATATCGTTTTAAAATGCTTATATCTTGAAAACGACTTGAGATACGACAAAACGGATGAAATTCTAGCATACATAGTGGGTGTCAACTTTTGATTATAAACAATAGTACAACATAAAGAAATCAAAAATTCCAAAAAAAATTAACATTATTTTAAATGGGTACAAATAAAACTTACTATAAAAGTCTTAAAGTCTAGACTTTTTGACATTTTTATACACCTCATATTCTTCTAAGTCCATAAAACTGTTAAAAACGCTTATATCTCGAAAACGGTTTGAGCTACAGCAAAACGGTTGAAATTCTGGCACACATAGTAGGTGTCAACTTTTGATAATAAACAATATTACAACATAAAAATATCCAAAAATAAGAAAAATTAGCATTATTTTATATGGACACAAATAACAGTTATCACGAAACTTTTCAAAGTCCAGACGTTTTGTCATGTTTGCACACCTTGAAATTTTAAAAGTACATAATATTATTTTAAAATACTTATATCTTGAAAACTATTTGAGATATGGTAAAATGGTTAAAAGTCCATCATTAAATACATCTTAACTTAAATAGATACATTTTCTAGAAAAGCTTATGCTACTCCACTAAAGAATAAGACAGGGTTGGTGGTTACAGAAGCCATTAAAACCATTCTACCAAAGGGGGTTAAAAACATTCAATCCGACAATGGAAAAGAATTTTTTAATCAATATTTTAGCAAACTAAATATTAATCACTATCACACTTTTTCTACAACTAAGGCTGCAATTGTGGAGAGGTTTCAGAGAACTTTAAAGAATTGGTTATATAGAGAATTTAGTGCTCAGGGGAGTTATAAATGGTTGGATTTACTTCCAAAGTTAATTCGAAAATATAATAATAAAGTGCATAGATCTATAGGTATGAAGCCTAACCAAGTAAATATTAAGAACAGTAAATATGTGCATAAGAGGTTGCATGAAAGGACTTCTAAAGTAGTGCAAGTTAAAAAGCCAAGATATAAGGTAGGTGATAGCGTGAGAATTTCCAAATATAAACATGTGTTTAGTAAAGGATATACCCCAAATTGGACAGGGGAACTATTTACAATAGTAGAAGTTAAGAATACAAAGCCTGTGACTTATATCTTGAAAGATGAAAATGGTAATATAATCAGAGGAGGCTTCTATACAGAGGAGTTGTTAAAGACCAAGTATAAAGACATGTATTTAGTAGAAAAGGTAATTAGGAGGAAGGGTGATTTATTGTATGTCAAATGGCTTGGGTTCCCAAGTAGCCAGAACTCATGGATTTCCACAAAGGATGTCCAAGGGAGCATGCCCGCGACCAGGAGCGCGCCCACGCCATGAGCCGAGTTCGCACATACATGATTTTGAAATAGAAATATAATATATCAACTGGAAAGGGGAATGGTAGATGTACTAGCAATTGTGCATGGGGCAGAGGGGAGTGGTGAGAAGGTGAGAGGTGAGGGGGGGGGAGTTGGCACAAAAACCTCGAACCACAAAAAAAAACGGCGGCGACAAACTATACTAACAATATTAAACAACTCATATGTCTAATATATAGATAAGATAAGACAGAAATATAATACATCAACTAGAAAGGGGAATGGTAAATGTACTAGCAATTAGGCATGGGCGGGGAGTTGGCCCAAAAACCCCGCGCCACAAAAAACGGCGGCGACAAACTATACTACTATACATATACACATGCATGGGTCAATAAATGAAATAATTAGTTTTTTTTTATTTTTTTGCTTAATATCGAATATATTTATAGGGAATAACTAAGAAATAAGGTTTGACAATTTTATAGGGATATTTGGGCAAAGATCAGGATTTTTGGAATTGGTGGCCAAAAAATGATCCCCATAAGAATAACATGGGAAAAACGTGTCTAAAGTGAGGTAAAACCGGCAGTTCTCCACTACTCAGCAAGTCGGAAGCTAAACACTTCACTATTGTTTTTATCATAAATTAAGTAAATAAATTATTATTCGTTGTGCATTTTCGTTGTTTCATTCGGCTACCTGTCACATTTGGTGTCAGTGCGGGGTTAGGTTCAAGAGTCCTAAATTAATTGGCTATTTAATTATTATCGCGCAATCAATTACTTAGTCAGAAATCATAATTTCGTTGTAATTCCCTGTCGCGACTCGCTCAGTCTGTTTCAGTTCTGCTCCCGTCGTTTTACGTGTTTTAATTCGTTTCGCTCCCACTGCGACTGCAATGAGTCGTCGTCGTCTGCAGTTTAAAACTTCGAACTTCAGAGACTTCGATCGACTTCAGCTTCTGGCGTCTGCTCTGTTGCGGAAAGGTTAGATGTGCGTAAAAAGGTCAGGTGAGTTTATAAATTAACTAACTGGCTTGAATAGTTTTATTTGTTTTTCAAAAATATTTAATTGGGAAGCTTACCAAGGCTAAAGTTTTTCTTAAATAGTTAATTTGTTGTGTAATCAAGGGGTGAAATAATTGAAGTTGTTGGCTTAAGTAGGATAGGCCTTACGTTGTTCCTGTGATTACTGTCTGAGCTTAAGTTAACAGTTGACTAGGCTAATTTTTTTGATGGTTTAACCTAGTAGCCTATTCCTGTAAAGTTTAGGCCGTGCCTTGGTGAAGTTTAACTTATTGGGGGAAGGCGGAATAATTAGATTTAATTGGAAAAATTAATTGGAGATAAACTAAGTTAAGTTTTGGTAACTCGTATAAAGTTAGGCTATGAATATTTCAATTAAGTGTTCAGAGAAGCTGAGGCAATAATTTTGACTTAAGGAATTGTTTTCTATTATAATGACTGACCGTGAACTTAAATTATTTTGATTAATGCCTACCGGTACAGCTAAAATTATAATAAATTAATGTTGGAATATAGCCTTAGCCTAAGGTAAGAGTAAGTTAAAGGAAAGTAGGGAACATTTTAACTAATTATCGTGGAATATGTAATTTTGAAGCTTACTTAAGAACTTTTGAAGTGTATGGTTACTCGTAAAACTAAATTTATTTTAGCTGCGTTCCAATGATGGCCGTCATGTAGGCCTAGCCTACTGTGGCAGGACATGTTCAGATTCTATGTGGTTAGCTTGTTCATTTTAAACTGTTTAAGGTAACATATTTTGTTATTCGGGACAGCTCATTGGGTCGTTCAGTAAACGCCAGTGACTGTTAAATGTCCTTTGAAGTGGTCAATAAATAGAATTATGAAACAGAATATAATTACTGTTGTCTTTGAATGATTAGCAGTGTAGTCCATGGGAATTATTGATTAAAAAATTATTAGTTTAAATGATGTCAGCATTACTGGCCTACTGACGGGCTTGAAGGTTGGGAAATGCCTTGTCTCTTTTGACATAATTTTGTTCTCTAAAGACTTGCCTTCTCACCTCAAAGCCATCCGGGATGTTGCTTGCCTCTGTATTGATGCCTTGCCATTTCACTCGGGTATGGAAAATAAAGTAGGCCTAAGTAGAAAAAAATTTGTTTTTTCCGTGATGACTGTGCACGTTTATAAATAAATTACTTTTAAAGTAAGGATATCTAGAAGATGGTTTATTGTGATATTTTAGGTACGGTAGCTGAATAAATTCCAACTTTTCTTTTACCAGACTTAACAAGTTTTGTGGAACGCAGCGAGAAATAATTTGAGTTTGTATGATTCGTAATGTGATTTGGTCTCTAAAATTTGTGTATATTATGTAAAGTGGACAACCAATGAGTAACAAGTAAAAAAAAGTAAAAACGAAAAACGTAAAAAAAATTGAAGCAACCCTTGGGGTTTTGCTAGAAACTTGGGTTAGCGTGTAAAGGCCGCGGCGTGGGCCAACAAACCTAGCCGCGATTTGTTAAGATATTACGTGATTCAGCAGGTGCTCTGTTGGAACTGTTAGGGGTTCGCAGACCCTCTGATGAGACGTCGGTGTGTACACAAAGTAGGTGTGCAATGTGGAAGGACTAAAAAGAGGAGTTTAAATGTTTTTTTTTGTGTAGGTATCCAGGAGAGGGATTAATTTTTGAGTTTTTTTTAAGCATTGCAAGAGGTTTTTACCATTCGTTAAACGCTTGGTCCAAGTCTGAGTGAGTATACTGAGTAATTAGAGATGTTTGTGTTTAGTTGCCATTCCTTTTTTTTTCATACTGAAATAATGTATTGATCTTTATTTATTTACATTGGAATAATTAGAAATTGGTTATCGGATTTATAAATAAAAACCGAAATTTGAAGAACTGTTGTTTAGCTGCTATCATCAGCTAGCACTATTGAATGATTGAAGTCAGTTCAAAACTCATATGTAATGTTACAGAGGTAAACTATTAATTTGATAGTTTTGACTCACGAGCTGAAAATATAAATTTGTAATTCATTCCGTATTTGTAAAAAAAAAAATAATAATAAATTGTTTTTGAGATGAATTGCTTTTATCTACAGAAGAAACATTAGTTTCCGATATGTTGAGTTTCTAATGAGCCGAGGGAAATGTCACAATTTTCTCACAATGTGTGTTCGGTATGGGGGAAGATTTGGAGTGTATCTTCTTTTGCTCCTGCTTTGGACAGGACCTTAACCTAAATAAATCCGGTACGGTAACATTTGTGATTAAGCCGTGGCTAACCCCTCGCCAGAGGATTCTGTGGTGTATAGTTAGAAGAATACAAATACCGTTGTCCTTGTTTCTTGTTAAGGGAAAATAAATCAAGCAATGCTGATGATAGTAGGAGGAAAATGTTTTTTTTATAAAAATTCAATGCTGGAGGTGAATTAGTAGCCTACCAATATATTGATGTGCATAGGATAACCCTTTTTTTGTTTGTTATACAGCCTACAGTTTTGTATAGGAGTGTGAGCCAGTCTCTTGCTGTCTCCGTTGATCGAGGCACATGGAGTCTCCTTGCGGTGGACCAGCTGTTGAAGCAGTAGTTCAACATTGTCCCTGCGGGTGGAATTGGTTTGAGTAGTTGTATAAGTATAATAATAGTAAGTGATTAC
Source organism: Macrosteles quadrilineatus (assembly GCF_028750875.1). NCBI lineage: Eukaryota > Metazoa > Arthropoda > Insecta > Hemiptera > Cicadellidae > Macrosteles > Macrosteles quadrilineatus. The sequence continues at coordinate 5,766 of NW_026543557.1, forward strand.
AAATTATTGGCCCTGAGCTAAGTTGGGGTAAAGTATACTCGCTTTAGCCTTGTTTTTAAATTCTTTTATTTTTTATTTTTTGTTATTAAATTAATTAAATGAAAATTTAGACTCCTCTGGAAAAAAGTAAAAAAAAAAAAGATAAGAATTAAGAAGATATAGTTAATTTGTACATTGTAGGCACGCCCCATTTAGTTATGGGCTTCCTTTGATTGTGCATGGTTGTAGTTTGGTCTGAGCCCTAAGGTGGCTGGCCGTGATTGAGATTGCCTTGCTTGTCCGTACAGTATTACAATACACACGGCGACATGGTGAATCTCCTGTGGACTAGGTCCGGATTTTGTTGAAGCGCTGTTTTTTTTGTAGTTTGAGATCTCTGATCAGAACCATTAACGATTTGGTTGCTAATAGTTACAGAATGCCTGCCTGATTAATCAGCAGCCTTCTGTTGTAAGCGCTAGCCGTGTTGTTTTTTCTTTTCGGTGGGGGACTGTTCGTGAAGTTGAAGTCGCATGATATGCCTGAGCTCCAGCAAGGACTCTGCATTATGTGAACTGATGAGTTTTGGCCTGCTGTTCGTTCGGCAGCAATAAGCTCGTGTAGGACTCTAATAGTCCTGGTTATTTTTATTTTATTTTATTTTTTTTTATTTTTTTAAGAAATTTTTCCGTCATTAGGCCCTCCCGATGACATGCGAGAGATAGAGTGCATATTTTTGCTCGTGCCTGCGTATGTCTGCCCAACGAAACCCGTTGGCAACTTCCAGCTGCACTGGAGCCGGGAAGGGGAGAGGGAAGGAGAGCCTCCCCTGGTGTCAATTTCATTTTGACTGTTGCTCGCGCCTGCGTACGCCTGCCTGACAGAACCTGTTAGCCGCTACCAGCTGCGCTTGAGCTGTAGAGGGGGGTGGAGCTAAGAGCCTCCCTGGTCATGGCCATGACGTGTGTATTTGTGATGTAATGTTTAAAGGACGTCCTTGAGAAGTAGCCAAAATAATTACCAGCTTGGCACTCTGAGCGTAAAGGAGTATTCTTTTGAGAATGCCTTCCAGCTCCTCAGATTCCATCATTTGCAACTAAAGAATGTTGAAAAGTTGAAACTGGGTGGCCTCTCCATCTCGATTATTCTAATAGCTGTTTTTCTCGTTTACAGGTGGAGACGCAGAGCAGCCCTGTGGCTGCGAGCCGCTGTTGCGAGAACTACACAAGATCAGGAAGAGGCACCAGCAGTAAGGGAGATGGAACCGGAGCGCTCCAGTGTAGAGGTCAGGCCTTCCGCGGAGGATAGACAGGGCATGCCCAGCCTGCAACTTGTTGCTGAACTAAACCGCCCCGATTGCAGTCACATTGGGTGGCGTAAGTTGACTAGTGCAGTGCGCGCAATAAGTAAGTGGCAGGACACTTTTAAATGGAGCTCCAGACATTAATAGATTCTTCTTTTTCTATTATTATATAATTAGTATTCTTTCTGTGTAACTATTTCATAAGTATTTTATTAATGTACTGTTAAAAAGGACTATCGGTTTTACAAGTAGGCGCCATGGGACAATGCACACTCGTGTATGATGTTTGGTAGTAGCCGATGCCTGTAGTGCTGCTATAAATTAATTGATTTTCTATTTTTATTCACACCATTGGGCACTGGTGTGTCCTTATTGTTAGTTTGTTATTGTTAGTTATTGTTAGTCCTGATTGGTTAGTTGATTGGGTTGGCTGTGCTTGTTAAAGTTTGATCCGAAATTTTGCTTTACAGCTATTTATAGGAGAAATTTAAATTCTAAATGAAGAAGATGTACTCCTCAGTGAGTGTGTATGGCCCAAGAGTCAAGGCAACACGGGAAAGTAAGCAGCTGCAGTCCTACTAACTTCCTAATTACCCTTATCCTTCCCTACCATCTAATAATGCTGGACCGTACCCTTGGCCTTGGACTATGATATTTTCTTATCTGATAAAAATTATAATCAAATTTATTTCAATTCAAATAACAAAGGTAACTCTATTTTGGACATTGTCAAGCCAATGTGCCTTGTTTGGAGGTAGGCCGGCACCTTCAACCTCGGTAGCCAGACCCATGACACAATAAATTGTCATTTAACGGATTTTGCTATTTATTATTATTTATTTATTAGATTTATTTATTTCATTATTTGTTTAGGTAAGTGTTATTTATTTAGATAGGTATCTTTGGTTGGCTTCTTGTTTTAACCATGGAAAGGTTAAGTTGAAGGAATGTAAAAGTTAATTAGAGTTGAAGTAAAAGTAAAAAAGTGAGTTTTAGGAGTTATCAGTTTCCATGTTTAATTAGGAGTTCATGATTGCTACTGAATTTATTTGCATGAACTCATAAGTATTATTCTTTCTTTTATCTAATATGTTCATTAGATTCCAACATGTTGGAAATCTTTGAAAGTTAGCAGAGGGATTATGTTATAGTAGTTTTTTTTCCATTGTTGTTGAAAATTAGTGCCATGTTCTGCTCTACAGTGCTTGCTTCGTTTCGGCATTTGGTACATTATATTCAGTATTAACGAAACTAAATTAAGTTGAAAATTGTAAACGCCCCTTATATTCGGCTGAGAAATATTTGCTGCAAACCGTATTCGTTTTCCATCAAATTTATCAACCAACTTGTAATACATCCCGTGGTATTACCGGGGGAGAATTTATAGATTAGGCTGTGACTGCCTAAATTCACTGTTACCTTTATATTTCTAAGGACTACTAACCAGCATGGCAGGAGCGCTTGCTCTGAATCATTACCGAAGATAAGTGGGTCTGTGTATTCTCTCATCCGAGGGAAGCAAGCATTGTCCGAGATGAACATAACTATTATTGTTTGTTTAAGCTGTTGATTTATAACTGTATTAATGCAGTAGCGATAATCGTTTAAATTTTACTTGATGAGGATAGCTTTGAATCTGTTTGTTTGATTTTTATTCTTGAAATTTAAAATTAATGTATCGTTACCAAAATGTTTTATTACTGTTAGTGTTAGGTCCAGTTATGAAGGATTTTATTTATTGTAGTTTGTTGTGGTTTATTGTTTTTTGTTCTTTTGCTTCGACTTGCTGTTTAAATTGAATAACTTTATATATAGTGTAAGGATTGTAGGTTGAATGTTAGTGTTTTTGGAATCCAGAGTTATGGATGTAATTAATTAAATTTATAGCATTAACGGGGAAAGGCGATGACGTTAAAGAGTTCAATTATATGATTTTCTTTCTATGGGTTTTTCGTTTGGAAAATTTAAATTCATTAAGTTACATTTTACGAGGCGTTTAAATTGGCCTTGGTGTGGCGTTGGGCTTCGCTGACCGGATTTCTGTGGCTGAGAACCATAGTATAGAGATTTGAGAGTCCTCAGGTGCAAGGCTCGCTCACTGCTTCCTGCTGTACCTCTTGCTGGGGTCAGCAAGGTCTGAGGAGGAGGGGGATGTGACGGTCCCAAAAATTCCCAGACCCATTACATATCAGTTGGGGAGGTTTTGTGTTACACCCTCAGGAAACCCTGTCTTTACCGTCACAGAAGCTTTGCTTTATTTCAAATATAAAAAGAGGGTATTTAATATTGGACTGTTAACCTCCCAGCTTTTTGCGTCAACCAGTTGCCTCACCATGGAATATTCCGTCAGCGTGGCTCAGCGCTGGGTCGGGCCAACGTTCTCGGAAAGTGTAACGCGCATGGCTGGAATTTGCTGATACAGCTCAGCAAGTCACTCGATGAAATCAGTTAATGCGCAGCTATAGTTTGCCTAATGCCTTGATGAATCGTTAGGCAGCAGCACTGTCTGGGGCTTGCACTGACGTCACGCGGCATAGCCGCAACGCGATTGGCTGGTTCCCCTCCACGCCCAACTCTGGGCTACGGGCAGAGCGCACTCAGTTCAGTTAGTCTAAATTCTAAATCCAATTCAATCGGTCATGTAAATTCCGCGTCGCGTCGCCTTTCCCCATAGCCTCCTCGGGAGGCTATGTCCCCCAATAACTTATTTGTGTTGTAAACTAAATTTATAGGATTATACAGCAAGTCGGAAGCTAAACACTTCACTATTGTTTTTATCATAAATTAAGTAAATAAATTATTATTCGTTGTGCATTTTCGTTGTTTCATTCGGCTACCTGTCACATAATATATATAGATAGTTTTTTTTTATTTTTTATTTTTTATTTTTTTTACTGGTAAACGTTAGATAGGCCAGGGTTTGGATGTTCCTTTACAAAAAATCCCCAAAAAGACCCACACTGTTTCTCCCACTGTGTACAAACACAAGTTTGTATTCAATATTCACCCAACCCAAAATCTACTTGTTCATTATTGGCACTCATGCCCAGCTATCTACGACACTTTAGAGGATCCCATGAAATAATATGAAGTACAATATTAAGAAGATAGAAAATTAAGAAGAAAATTCCAATTTATAATCCTTATTATTATTATTATTAATAAAAAGAATTAGTAATTAGAACTAGGCCTTACTACTTGAACCTGCAAAGCAAGGGACAATCACCATGCATTTACTACAACTCTCATGTAATTGAACTCATAGTATAAATTTTAGTTAAACTGTCTTAACATAAAAACCACTGTAAAAATATTTCGTTTTACATTTTTTACTGTGGTTGGTAACTATAATGACCAAAACCTGACAATTGAAAGATAGCAAATTTGTATTCAGAGTAATAGTCCAAGCAAACTAAAAAAACTGACACTGAACGTTAAAAAAAATTGCAAGAAAACGTTTTATGGTTTTATTTTGTAGTGATGGGTCTGCAGAGTGACATACTAAAAGTTGCCAAAAATCGGTCCACAGGAAACAACATAAAATCACGATTAAAAATGGCGGCTTTTCCCACCATTGGACAAATTTGAAAAAAAGATACCAAATTTGTATTAAATTTTTTTTTAGATATTGACTTGGGACGACCACCGATGTTTATTGGGTGGTTAGTACTTCATTTCGATAGGGAACTCATTTTTGGCCGCCATCTTGGATCCGCCATATTGGATATAAATTTTAAAAAACAAATGTAATGATAACGTTGTGACATGTCATTACAAACTAGATTTTCAAGCTTGATTTCAATGCTGAAATCCGTTTTTAAATATCTGTTTATGTTTTCAAGATATATTCAAACAAAAACTCTCCCCCATACATTTCTTATGGACGTTTCGTACTTTCGTAGATTTTTAAGATAATTTTTCTTGTATCTCCAGTTCATATCCACGCTTGCAGTTCAGTCTACCTTTAAATATTCTGTGATGTAAGGGCTTTCATTTGACCTATTGATCATTCAAATCGAACGAGCAAGCGACGAGCTACAACCTAGGAGGATTAAACATTAAGGAGAGGGCACGCGAATAGGAATACACGTGTTGCGGTGAAGCCAGCTTTAGCAGAACACTAGAGGGGCATGCGGAGCCGTAGAGTGGCAAAAAGCCTCGGCTACAACATGGGAGAGATAGGGAAAAACGTGACGCGCGCTGTTTCGAATTAAAATTGCCGCTAAACTAAAACACCTGTGTTATTCACCGATGGCATCCTTAAAGTAAATTAAATTTCCTATCGAACGGTGTCAATCATTCCTATAAAAACTATTATTTATTATTTATTATTGAAGATCAAAGTTGAAAGAATTGACCTGGACTTTGAACATATGATTACTATAATTACGTTTTTGAATAAAATATGATGTATCTACACAAATTAACAATTTAATCGTGTTCCTTAAGAGTTTCTCGAAATAAAAAATATATATCCTACTAATATTATAAATGAGAAAGTTTGGATGTATGGATGTATGGATGGATGTATGGATGTATGTTTGTGACAAGTGAACGCGAAAACTACTGGTCGGATTGGGCTGAAATTTGGCATGATGGTAGCTCACATTCCCGATTAACATATAGGCATATTCTTATTTCAAAAATCCTTTCGGGCTCCGCCCCAGTGGCTCTGGAGTTTCCCATGTTAACCTTATGAGAAATGGAATTATTGAATCTTAACAGCTGTTTCAATTAAACAAGTTGGTTCTGTTCTATGATGTTCAATAGCATTAAAGTTACAAGGATTACCAACAGGGTGCAGCACTATTATTTCTTTTACATTTATGACAACAGCTAATTTGTAACCAAAAGGTGAGTGAGCGTAGCAAACGAACTTCAACCTGGAGGCGAGTTAGCGTAGCGAACGAGCTAACCTGAAGGCAAGTGAGCGCAGCGAACGGGCTCCAACCTAAAGGTGAGTGAGCGTAGCGAACGAGCTCCGACCCAAAAGTGAGTGAGCGTAGCGAACAAACTTCAACCAGGACGTGATTGAGCCATGCGAACGAGATAATCTTGAAAATTAAGAAGTTAAACGGGGCAAAGCCCGCTGGTTACAGCTAGTTTACCTATATTTAAAAGTGGTATTTAGAAAAATAATTAAAATAAAGTTTTATTTTAATTTTTCCAGTTTATAAAACAATCTTACTAATAATAGGTTAAAATGAAAATTTTAATTCGGGTGGTGAAATACATTTTAAATTTGCATTTTTCATAGTTTTCTCGATTTGTTAATATCATATTTTACTAGTTTTAAGTCATTTATGTGCTAGGCAGGTGATTTTAAATAGCCAAAGTTAAGAAAAATTGCAAAGCCGCTCTAACTTTTTTTACACCAACAGCCGTTACAATTAAATTACAATCAAAAAAAGTAAAACAATTTCTTGGCAATCAAATTCTTGATTTTTTTAATATCATATTGAACTATATTTGATCTGTTTGCCTAAAGAAACTTCCAGTAAAAAGTGTAAATGTTCAATAATCGTCGCGTCTTCTGACACCAAAGTTATCATTCTTTTAAAGGATTAAAACTTATTTTATTTCTCTTTAAGAAAATGTTCAAATACACATACAGTACTACTCATGATTTGAGTTTCAATTTATGAACAGTAAAATCTATTGGTGATATGGCGGGATTTGAACCCGGGACCCCATAAACCGGAGTCCCGCACTCTGGTTAGAGTATTATAAATAATACACAATACAAGCATGGAAAAAAATAAAACAAGGACAACGAATTCTAAAATACAAGTCGTCCTTGTGTAAATTACTCACCTTTGAACGTACTATTGGTAAATAAATATGACTTTCCTCTTAATAGGTTCCTAATTTTACGGTTAGAATTTAACTTTTTAATTTTCGTAGCATGATGAAGTCTAATTTTTAAATAGACAATTGATATTTCTGTTACCAAATCTTCCAGTAACGCATAACACACAGTATGAGAGGGTGGCGGGAGAGTAGCGCTGCCTCCCCCCCTCCCCAGTACGCTGGCTTCAACGAAACTACAGCGTGTCCTCTCCTTAATGTTTAATCCTCCTAGGCTACAACCCCCAAAAGAAAATATTAAATTTAACTTTTTAGAAATATTCTTTTATTAAAAGATTTATATCTCGAGTTATTAATACGTCACCAAGTTCTTTGTGGTCTCAAATTACTAATTTAATGTTTGGCTTTAATTGTATTCATCACTATATAAAATCTGACAAACCTAAAGTGAGTCGTGAACCTTCATTTAACATTAAATTATTTTTGCTTAGAAATTTGTCTTTGGTTTAAGACATATATATCCAATTGTAAATAAAAATCTATAAGTAATCTTTATCTAAAATAAAAGTTAATAGTTTGACAAATTATTTAAGACCATAAAGAGTTTTGGGAGTTAATTGGGGATATTTGTATTTAACTAAAGACAAATTTAAAAATAAAAATAAGTTTATGTTAATTGAAGGTACAAGGCTTATTAAAATTTTTTCAGATTATTAAATATTTAATAAAATTAAAACAAAAAATTAAATTAGTAATTTGAGACCACAAAGAACTTTGTGACGTATTAATAACTCGAGATAAAAATCTTTTGATAAAAAATTATTTCAAAAAAGTTAATTTTTATATTATTTTGGGGATTGTAGCCTGTCTCTAACTCGTTCGATTTGAATGATCAATAGCTCAAATGGAAGCCCTTACAACACAGAATATTTAAAGGTTACACTGAACTGCAAGCGTTGATAAGAACTGGAGATATAAGAAAAATTCTCTTAAAAATCTACAAAAGTACGTAACGTCCATAAGAAATGTATGGGGGAGAGTTTTCGTTTGAATATATCTTAAAAAACATAAACAGATATTAAAAAATGGATTTCGGCATTGAAATCAGCGTGAAAATCTAGCTTACAATGATGTGTCGTTATCATTACATTAATTTTTTTTATTTATATAAAATATGGTGGAACCAAGATGGCAGCCAAATGAGTTCCCTATAGAAATGAAGTACTAACCACCCAATAAACATCGATGGTCGAAATTTTTTTAAGGTTATATCTAACGTGACCATATATTTTGGAGTACGAAGCGGTCCCGCTTCCGCGGGGTCTGGGGGGTCCTTAAAATTAAAAAAAAGGGAAAAATTTTGAAAAATAATTGCTGTAAACTAGCGTTTTTATGCAATCTAGACATAATAATTTTAAAAATATAAATTGGTTTTTAATTGAGTTTTTATTATATTTAACCTATTTGTAAGTTCATTGGACGGAACATATCTTTACTTAGAAATCTCCTCAAAAGTGGATAGCTTCACCAAGTGCAAGTAAACATCGGGAACTGAGCGAAAGACGCGAATTTACAAATGGCGGGTCACATCACTTTTGTTCGTCTCAAACTTAAGTTTAATAAACGGATACTATTTCGCTTGTAACTAACTATTAAAAAATGTGCATTTCCGTTTGGGCATTATCTAATGCACAATTGACAGTACAATAATAATCAAATCACAAGCAAACTTTCTTCGCACCGAATGTTATCTAAAAGATAGAGGTTAAGGTACTGTAAACAACTTGACAGTTTAGTTTACTGACAACAGTGACAACCTGCGTCTTTTGAGGCCGTAGTAGCCTACAGCGCTTCAACACTTGCGTGGAAATAAATTGTACTAGTGCCGATCGTTGATATTTTTGTCTATGTATAGTATAGATAGATAGTTGAGTTCACGCGATCGAGGATCCATGAACAATGACGTGCTAATTGTACAGTTAACCAAATAGGTTAATAAGTTGGTTTCCTTTAGTTTTCCTTAAAATTACTAAGTAGTATTCTTACACGAACTATAACATTACTGTGGAAAGGCGAAATTTCATATTCCATATAATATTTCGCCTGATCTCCAAAGCGGGACAATTAGGCGTCCCCCGGCCGATTGTGGGGACAGCGGGACAACTTGCTGTAAAGCGGGACGTATGGCCACGTTAGTTATATCCTATATTTCTCTGACTAAAATTCCAGTATATGTTAATGTATTGTACATGATTGAATTATTGAATTGTGTTTAGATCAATTAGGTACTATTGTCGGGACCACGTAAGTTTGCAGTTGGGGGCAGCCAATCACAAGACGAGGCTAGTGCGACGTTGCCACATCGCCCATTGACAAAACTAATTAATATATACAAAGCAATATTTTCAAATCAGCTGGTATTATTAGATTTGGCAACACCGCTCCGTTCTCATTGGTTCATTCAAAACCACATGGTAAATAGGCTCCTCCCTCAACTGCAAACTTGTGGTCCCGACTTTAATTATATTACTATATACACTCCGTTCACAAATTTTAGGTGGTTTGAGGGGAAGCGATTCCACCCTCTCCACCTCACCATATAGCTTTGAAACAACAGCTGACACCTGATATATATATACATTGACTATACAGTCAATGATATATATAAAGCTAGTGGGGGAACCTGGAAAACTTTGCCCTTAAACCGACTAAATTTTGTGAACAGATTATAGACAAAATTATTAGTTGTGTTGCTTCTTACACTTCCTGGAAATTCATTAGGTTCTATCTTAACTCCAGAGCTCTTGTCATCTTGAATATGGCACAAAGGTGAGTTTCGATCTTGTTTTGCTAATAATGAATAATCTAAACATTCTGAAAAAAAAAACAACAACAAAAGATTACCAACTTAAATCTAAACCTTCCAAAAAATTACTTTGTTAGACAGAGTATCACTGGGTGAAATACAGTAGGTTTTGTCTCAAATCTCTTTGAATAAAGTATCAAAATATTTAATAGTTACTTACTTACATTTCTTACAATAAATCAACTGTTTCTCATTCAGAGAATAGCATTTCCCATTAACTCTTTCAAGCACAGTGTTACATTTATGTAACGGACTTTTTTGCTGCACGGTGTTACATCTTTGTAACGCGAGACATTTTATTTTTTGTAAACAATACTACTAGCGCTATGCATCTGGAAACTTTAAATGTTAGTACTATGGACCTTTGCTAGGTGGCAGCACCATCCATTTGTTTACACTCTTACAAATAACTCCTAGAAAACAGCTGTTCCTGGTGAAAGACTCGTGCCCAAGATCCCGTCTTTATTTTTATGCAAATGAAAGATATGTTGTTATTGATTATATGATTCCTATGCTGTTTTGTAATGCACTATTATAATAGCGTCCCTTGTAATAGTTTAGAGTCATAAAATCAGTAAACTAGAACGTATTTTGATTTTTCAAAGTGCGTTACTCAAATGTAACACCATGCAGCTCAGCGTTCCAAATATATCTATCCAAAAATAATAAATTAAATATAAAATCCTCCAGAATCCTAATTTTAATTGCGTTTATGCATTTTTATAAATAATATGACATTATAAATAGGTTTTGTCATATTTTTGGCTCGATATTGATAGTTTTTTCTTATTTCATTACAATTTAGGATAAAGTTTTAGCATATTGGAACATTTTTTTATTGAAACCCGCCTTTAAATTTATGTTTATATTACTTAAATATAAATTGGCCTTCATATACTTTGTTTTGGCTAAGTAACTTTTACATTTTATAATTTTTTCTACATTTATCAGTGTGTGAATTTTCTTTTACTACATTTATTCAGGTCTCCATATGATGTTGTAATGCTTTATAGCCTATTGAATATGTGTAAAATATATACTTTCTTATATTGTAATTTGCATTTGTATTTATGATATACCCTAAAAAACCCTCTAACTTGATTTTTAATGTTTAGGGGATTTAATAAAATATGTTCCATTTGCTGCACGGTGTTACATATGTGTAACTCCCTTTTATCACTAACTGATAACAAAATACCCCCGCCGCAGCAAACCTGCAGACTAAGCGAATTTCCATTTGACTGATTGGATTTACACTGAAATGTCTACTTAAAAATATAACATTTATTCTTGATTTAAATAGAATTAGTTTAACAAGTACTTAGGTTTGCTGCATCAGGGAGGGTAAAACTGTTTTTTTTTTACATGAATAGTTTCGTAAGAAATAAAAACATTTTCCAAATTTGATCAAAATATGTTCACAAACAAGCAAACTACAACAGTTGACTTATTCTCCATAAGAATAACATGGGAATTTTAAATTTAATATTTTTTGGAATTTTCTCCGTAACAATTAGGCGCATAATAACGCTTCAATATACTGAGTTATTTGTTTTTTAAGCTCTACAAAATGGTTTGGAAAGAAATTGCTAAATTTGATGTTTTTTGGGTCAAAAATGGGAAAAACCTATTTTTATCCCATAAAACCCCCCGTAAACCCCCGTTCCCATGGTCCGATCATGCTGGATCGCGAACTCGTTCGAATAAACGTACGTTTACAAAAAAAAAAAAAACTCCATTGTAAATAGATTCAAAGATAATAATTAAGATGTTTGATAAAAATTTAAAAACATTGGTCTATCGTATTTTTTCACACCCTGTATACAAGATATTGTCCGAATATGTTAAAAACTGCGCCATTTTATAAGCTTTCCAACCATGCTACACTATTGAGGTTTAGATATTCTTTTGTTTGTTTTAGTGGTTTGAATACCAGAAAACAGGGAACTTTTTTACTGTTTTTACTGTTCAAGCTGAAACAAAAATACAACTTTTGCTTAATAATGCCGACTTTCTATGTTTTAAATGATAAAGACACCATGTGTTGTACTCTTCAAACCACTAAAGTGTACATAAGCAGACATAAAGCTCAAGGGTGTAACATATGGTTGGAAAGCTTATAAAATGGCACAGTTTTTACGATATTCGGACACTTTCTTGTATACAGGGTGTAAACAAATGCAATAGACCAATTAATGTTTTTTTAAATTTTTATCAAACATCTTAATGTTTATCTTTGAATCAATTAACAATGGAGTTTTTACAACAGATCCCCCGTCATTTTCTATTATTCTTATTCAAAATTTAATGTAGATCACGAAAATGACATTATCTACTCAAATCCATTTACAGGTCATTGAGAAGTAGCTGTATTAAGTTTAAGAACATAGTTATTTTTTAAAAACATAAAATAATTCATTGGGCAGCTAATTTTTAGTCTTGGAACCTTTTATATGCATCATACTGCATTTACTTTGTACTTACACCAAAAACTTTTTGTCACACTGAGTACCAATCACCCTGTATAGTTTTGAAAGGAGGGTTTTTGGCCTCTGGGAAACTTAATAAAAAAACTTATTGATTGGTTAAGTTAGAGTTTGTTTTGATTTTGTGTTGAATACACGTGTTTTAGTGCTGTGCCTTATTTTATGTGAAGGATTCAAACTTTGGACAAGTTACGTTGCTAAAGGGTAACAATATAAGTTATTAATCATTATTAAGTTGTGTGTTTAATAATTATCAATATTTTGGAGGAAATATGTGTTAAAAACGTTTTTCTTTTCGTTTAACCTTCTTCCAAATTTGTTTGTTTACTTTCTTTTGTTTACATTGGACATGGATCCATCCAAAACAAATCAGCTGTCTTATACTGAAGCTAATATGAGTCAAAAAGTTGTTGTTGACCATGACTACTGCAAATTTAATAATAATGTTGCTCCTAGTACTGACGAATCTATTTTACAACATGATGATGTTAGTGGATGGCAAACTGTCCCTACTTCCCAAAAACGAGGATCAAAATCCTCTTCTGAACAAGACTCTAAAAAATCACGTCAAAATTCTGGTGGTTTTACCTGTCAAACCAGCAATGTTTTTGAGCCCCTTAGTACAAGTGATCAGATGGACGATGACACAACTAATTCGCCCCCTCCTCGTCAACCTAAACCTCCCCCTATATTTATCTCTGATGTTGTAAATATTAAAAGTATGGTGTCATCAATTGAAACAGTAATTCCGAATGATAGCTACACCTACCGCTGTCTTAGTCACAACAAAGTTAAGATCAATCCCATGTCAGTAGATGCTTACCGTGCATTAGTACATAGACTTAAAGCTCTAGAAATAAACTTCCACACGTATCAGGTGAAGCAAGACAAAGCTTACCGTGTAGTTCTGAAAAACATGCACTACTCAACTGACACCGGAGATATTAAAGTAGCTATTGAAGATCTAGGATTCAAAGTGAGAAACGTAACAAATGCAAGGAACTTCAAAACAAAAACTCCTTTGTCCATGTTTTTCATTGATCTTGAGCCCAAGGAAGACAACAAATCTATTTTCAACATGGAATATCTGTTGAATGCTAAGATTACCTTTGAACCCCCACTTAAACGTTCTGATATAGTTCAGTGTAAGAACTGTCAATCTTACGGCCACACCAAGTCGTATTGCTGGTATAAACCTCGATGTGTCAAATGTGGACAACAACATGATACCAAATCGTGTACCAAATCCCGAGATACACCTCCTTTATGTGCTCTTTGTAATGGCAACCATCCTGCCAACTATAAAGGCTGCAATGTTTACAGAGATCTTAAAAACAAAACTTTCCCTCCTTTGAGAAATAAATCACAAAAGTCTTCATCAAATGAAAACATGAATGCAAACAATTTGCCTTCCAGTAAGGGTCCCCACCAGTCATCTCAGTCACCGTCTCAGCCAAGGTCACATGAACTGACATATGCTCAAGCTGCTTCTTCAAATCATTCTCCCACTCCCAGTGATAGCGTAATTCAGGTTGATGTACACAAAACTCTTCAAAATTTCTTTGAACGGTTTGAAAAATTGATGCTTCAACAATCCCAACAAATAGGTTCGCTATTGAACTTATTGACCACTGTCGTGTCTAAGTTAAAATGAATCAGTTCATACGATTTGGTCTCTGGAATGCCAATGGCTTGGTCAAACATCACCAAGAACTTAAAGCTTTTATTATACAAAACAGAATTGATGTCATGCTTATATCTGAAACCCACTTTACTGATCTTAGTTACTTTAAAATTCCAAATTTCTCACTTTACCACTCAAACCACCCAGGCAACGTTGCTCATGGTGGCAGTGCTTGCTATACACCATAAAGCTTTCTATAGACTTTCATAAACTTAGGCCTACAAAATTCCTTTGGCTATTAAGTTAGCCCACATTGAACTTGAAGTCATTTCTTTCTTAATAAAGATAATTCCTAATTTGTGTTATATTTCTGTTTAATAAGGTAAGTTTTTATCTTAATCTTATAATATGAATTATTTTAAGAATAAATAGATTTGATAAGTTACAATATAAAATTTATTAATGAAATACAAATATAAGATAAGTTATTGGTTGAATTAGCTACAGGGTAAGTTAACAATGGTAAATTTTCAAAATGGTGGGGTTCCAAAGTGGATGAAAAGATTCTCTAGGCTTAGGCCTATATTGGGTTGGTTTCTTCTTAAGTACTAATTAATATTCAAATAGATGACCTCTTAATCTCAGGGAGGGATGGTCGTGCCGGTTCAAATGATATATTAGGCTTCTTTAAAATGCAAATAATTTAATTTAGTTATTGTTCTTAAATAAGTTAAGCTAGGTTCATGATGCTATTAATATAATAATGTTAATGTCCAAAGAAAGATTCCAAATGGTTTCACTGAATTTAATGAAATAAAATAGAATTTGAAGATTAAATTTTGAATAAAAGTTCAATTTGAAATATGTATATCTTGGTGAGTTAAGTTAATTGGGCCTAGTAGGCTATACTGATTAAATGTCCAATGAAGATTAAATTTGTCCTTAGTTAAATAAGATGGATGATGGTTACCAAATTTGGAGTGTCTGTCTTCTTATAAATTGGTACTCTTCAATGCACTTGTCCAATACTTTTGGATGATGAGAAATTTAAATTTTAGGTTTTACTTTGGGATTATGAATTTTAGTTTAAATTAAACACAATTTCCAATAGAATGATGTTCACACTGTGAAGAGTTGGCAGGATCTGGGGAGAGGCAATGGTAGAAGCTCAGGAAGTCCATGTCCATTGTTGAAGTGATGTACAGCTGGTTAATTTACATGAATGACACTTGCCACAGTAATTTTGATTTTCTTTGGATAATTTTGAAAAGTAATACTATATTTAAGATGTTATTACTATATTGCAATTTTCTTACAATTATATATTATTCTAAGTAAATGATTATTGTTGGTTTTTTGATGAATACAGGATAGGTATGGAGAGAATTTGCATAAATTTTATTGTAACATAAAATAGGATGATGTTTCTGTGGGGTGATGGGATATTATATAACATTGAACAAAATTGGATAAAATAACACATTAACAAGGAGAAACATATTAAATAACTGATAATACATTATCAGGGGCATTAACAGACATTAGAGAGAAAATATACAAAATAAAAGAGAAATTAATGTTAATGATGAATGAATGACATGTAATATTACATGCTATCTTGATTAAAAACTTCATATCACATTATGAATTGCCCAAATATCAACACAACCATCTTCAAGCTACCAGTATAGTAATAGAAAATAGGTCTGGACCGCTCACTATATCCGCAATATATAGCCCAGCCGCAATATATAGTCGTCATAACGTCACTTCCCAAAATGTTACAGACTTTTTTAATACACTTTTTTCATAATAAAGTACAAACTAATATTATTAGTAAATCAGCTGATCGCCCAATGCAAATCTAATGGAAATTACAAGTTACAAGTTGTAACTTGTAACTTGTAGTTTATTATGAAATGGGCCCCAGGTGGAGACTACAACGCAAAACATCCCATGTGGGGCTCAAGACTAGCTAACCCAAGAGGTCGACAACTATTGACATCAGTCACCAATAACAATTTTCAGTTTATATCAACAGCTGAACCAACATATTGGCCCACAGATCCTCAAAAAATTCCTGATTTGTTAGATTTCTTTATTACAAAAGGAATTGGTCAAAACTATATTGATGTGAAAGCAAGCCTAGATTTGTCGTCAGACCATTCGCCAATTATTGTCACCTTAAGTTCGACTGTTGTGTGTAAAGAACAGCCTCTTAAGCTGTTTAATAAATCTACTGACTGGGACATATTTCGAGACAGAGTAAATGAAGAGCTTTCTCTAAAAATACCTCTTAAAACTCCAGATGACATTGATGACGCTGTAGAAAATTTTAACAATGTAATTCAACAATCTTGCTGGCAAGCGACTCCTAATATACAAAACACAGGAACCCATTTAACTTCCTACAACTATCCATTACATGTAAAACGGAAAGTTGCTGAGAAGAGAAGATTAAGAAGAATTTGGCAACAGACTAGAAATCCGAGAGACAAAACTAAATTTAACAGAGCAACTCAAGAACTTAAGAGGGATCTGAAAAATTTAAAAAATGAATGGTTTTCTGAATATACAGGTAATTTGTCACCTGATAAAACAACAAACTACTCTTTATGGAAAGCTACTAGAGGGATGAACCGTCCAAATATCCTGATACCGCCTATCTCTAAGTCCGATGGAACTTGGGCAAGAAACGATATTGAAAAATCTGAAGTGTTTTCAAACCACTTGGCCGCAGTGTTTACTCCCAATCAAAATCAAAATAATAATTTTAATAATCTTGACGAAATTCTTGAGTTCATTGACTCACCAAATCAGTTATCACCTCCAATAAAGCCCTTTACTCCCTCAGAAGTCTGTAAACTTGTAAACAAATTAAAACTGTTTAAAGCCCCTGGATACGACTTAATCACGGGGAAAGTAATGAAAGAGCTTCCTAGAAAAGCATTCATATACCTGACACTCATTTTTAATTCAATTATACGGACTGAGTATTTCCCGTCACAATGGAAAGTTTCAGAAATAATCATGATAGCAAAGCCAGGAAAACCACCCCAACAAGCAAGTTCATATCGACCTATCAGTCTACTTCCAATAACATCCAAATTGTTTGAGAGGCTCTTCTTGAATCGTCTACTTGAAGAAGTAGAGGACAGAAACTTGATTCCAAATCATCAGTTTGGGTTTCGACGGGAGCATTCCACAGTTGAACAAGTACATAGATTGGTTAATACAATTAAAGAAGACCTTGAGAAAAAGAACTATTGTAGGCCTACAGCTGTCTTTATCGATGTAAGTCAAGCCTTTGACAAAGTTTGGCACACAGGCCTACTTTATAAACTCAAACTGAATCTTCCTCATACATTTTATATGACAATTAAATCATACCTAACCGACAGATATTTCAGAGTTAAATTTGGAGATAGCATTACAAAATTGTACCCAATTCAAGCTGGCGTTCCCCAAGGAAGTGTTCTCGGACCTGTACTATATACTCTGTTTACAGCCGATCTACCTGAAAATGTGAATACTTCTGTGGCCACTTTTGCTGACGATACAGCTATTTTAGCGTCCCATCCTGATCCAGTGGTAGCTTCACTTAATCTTCAAAATTCCCTAGATGACTTAGAAGAATGGTTGCAAACATGGAAAATAAAAGTGAATGAGAGCAAATCTACTCATGTGACCTTCACTACCAGATTAGGTACTTGTCCTCCTGTAACCTTAAATAATGTCCAAATTCCGCAATCCCACGATGTGAAATATCTCGGCATGACGATTGACAAAAGATTAACCTGGAAAACCCATATCTGGAATAAAAGAATGTACCTAAATTTAAAATTTAAAAATCTTTCCTGGCTCCTAAATAGTAAATCAAAATTGACCATTGCAAATAAATTATTACTATACAAAGTAATACTGAAGCCAATTTGGACTTATGGAATCCAACTGTGGGGAACGTCCAGTATGTCGAACATAAACATTATCCAACGATTTCAGTCAAAAGTTTTAAGGTTCATTCTGCAAGCCCCGTGGTATGTTAATAACAATATCCTTCACAAGGACAGTGGAATTCCTACGGTTGAAGAGGAAATAACCAAATTTAGTGCAAAATATCTAAAGAAACTTGAAAATCACCCTAATCACCTGGCTCTAAACCTCTTGGACAACAGCACCAGTATATACAGGCTAAAAAGGATTCATGTTTTGGATCTAAGCACACGTTTTGTTTGAACAATTTAATTTTCCCTTGTTTATTTACATATTTATGTTTTCATTGAAATATTTTTAAGTTAGCTCTGTCAATGGACAGAGATTAACTAACGTTTTATTAAAATTTGTTATTGTATTTGCTAAATGTTCTAAAAATGAACAGATTGTAAATAAAATTGTGATAAAAAAAAAAAATTGGTTAAGTTAAGCTGAAAAAAAAACAGAATACAGTAATACAAACGAATAATCACACCTGATTTTAATAAAGTAATAAATTGAAAAAATAACATACAAATAAGTACAGTACAGCTGAGGTATTTTTAACATTAGGTACCGTATATGGAAAGATCCCTTTAGTAAGGAATCACGACATTAAAGGGCAATTTATGACATAAATGGATAGTCATGACGAACATTTTAAGTATATGGTTTATGGGGGTGTGACTTGTAGTTTTCTCAAAAGTTCATGGGTACT
>NW_026543558.1:0-24478 GCF_028750875.1 Macrosteles quadrilineatus
GTAGCCATCAGGGAACTGTCGGATAAAACTGTCAGCATTGGCCAGCCCAGCAGCCACGTACACCTGTGACAAAGATTAATTAAATTAGTAATACCAAACTAGTGACAGGTAATACAAACAAAGTAACATAGAATCAAACCAGCTACCTTCTGATTACAAGGCGAGTACAGCAGTACTATAATCACTCAACCACCAAGCTGACATAAAAACCGTCGTCGTCGTCGTCGTCGTCGTCGTCGTCGTCGTCGTCGTCGTCGTCGTCGTCGTCGTCGTCGTCGTCGTCGTCGTCGTCGTCGTCGTCGTCGTCGTCGTCGTCGTCGTCGTCGTCGTCGTCGTCGTCGTCGTCGTCGTCGTCGTCGTCGTCGTCGTCGTCGTCGTCGTCGTCGTCGTCGTCGTCGTCGTCGTCGTCGTCGTCGTCGTCGTCGTCGTCGTCGTCGTCGTCGTCGTCGTCGTCGTCGTCGTCGTCGTCGTCGTCGTCGTCGTCGTCGTCGTCGTCGTCGTCGTCGTCGTCGTCGTCGTCGTCGTCGTCGTCGTCGTCGTCGTCGTCGTCGTCGTCGTCGTCGTCGTCGTCGTCGTCGTCGTCGTCGTCGTCGTCGTCGTCGTCGTCGTCGTCGTCGTCGTCGTCGTCGTCGTCGTCGTCGTCGTCGTCGTCGTCGTCGTCGTCGTCGTCGTCGTCGTCGTCGTCGTCGTCGTCGTCGTCGTCGTCGTCGTCGTCGTCGTCGTCGTCGTCGTCGTCGTCGTCGTCGTCGTCGTCGTCGTCGTCGTCGTCGTCGTCGTCGTCGTCGTCGTCGTCGTCGTCGTCGTCGTCGTCGTCGTCGTCGTCGTCGTCGTCGTCGTCGTCGTCGTCGTCGTCGTCGTCGTCGTCGTCGTCGTCGTCGTCGTCGTCGTCGTCGTCGTCGTCGTCGTCGTCGTCGTCGTCGTCGTCGTCGTCGTCGTCGTCGTCGTCGTCGTCGTCGTCGTCGTCGTCGTCGTCGTCGTCGTCGTCGTCGTCGTCGTCGTCGTCGTCGTCGTCGTCGTCGTCGTCGTCGTCGTCGTCGTCGTCGTCGTCGTCGTCGTCGTCGTCGTCGTCGTCGTCGTCGTCGTCGTCGTCGTCGTCGTCGTCGTCGTCGTCGTCGTCGTCGTCGTCGTCGTCGTCGTCGTCGTCGTCGTCGTCGTCGTCGTCGTCGTCGTCGTCGTCGTCGTCGTCGTCGTCGTCGTCGTCGTCGTCGTCGTCGTCGTCGTCGTCGTCGTCGTCGTCGTCGTCGTCGTCGTCGTCGTCGTCGTCTACATTTTTACATTTTACATATTTACATGTTACATTTTAACATTTTTTATGATCAAGTCTTTCCCTTGCAACTGACCTGGTAGCCTCGTCTAGTATGAGGATGGATGGGATTTTCAGTAGAGCGCGGGCGATAGCTATCCTCTGTTTCTGGCCCCCAGACACGGTAACTCCTCTCTCCCCCAGAATGGTACTGTAGCCATCAGGGAACTGTCGGATAAAACTGTCAGCATTGGCCAGCCCAGCAGCCTCGTACACCTGTGACAAAGATTAATTAAATTAGTAATACCAAACTAGTGACGGGTAATACAAACAAAGTAACATAGAATCAAACCAGCTACCTTCTGATTACAGCAGTACTATAATCACTCAACCACCAAGCTGACATAAAAACTTTTACTCATACCAGTACTCATAACGTTTTTAATGTGTTACATTTTAACAAGTTACCTTTAAGCATGTTACATTTTAAAAGGTTACAATTTTACATGTTACATTTTTACATGTTACATTTTAATATGTTACATTTTAACACGTTACATTTAAGCATGTTACATTTTAAAATGTTACATTTTAACATGTTACATTTTAACATGTTACATTTTAACTTCTTATATTTCCACATGTTACATTTTTACATGTTACATTTGAACATGTATTACGATCAAGTCATTCCCTTGCAACTGACCTGGTAGCCTCGTCTAGTATGAGGATGGATGGGATTTTCAGTAGAGCGCTAAGAGCGCTTGTAGCGGCGATAGCTATCCTCTGTTTCTGGCCCCCAGACACGGTAACTCCTCTCTCCCCCAGAATGGTACTGTAGCCATCAGGGAACTGTCGGATAAAACTGTCAGCATTGGCCAGCCCAGCAGCCACGTACACCTGTGACACCTGTGACAAAGATTAATTAAATTAGTAATACCAAACTAGTGACAGGTAATACAAACAAAGTAACATAGAATCAAACCAGCTACCTTCTGATTACAAGGCGAGTACAGCAGTACTATAATCACTCAACCACCAAGCTGACATAAAAACCGTCGTCGTCGTCGTCGTCGTCGTCGTCGTCGTCGTCGTCGTCGTCGTCGTCGTCGTCGTCGTCGTCGTCGTCGTCGTCGTCGTCGTCGTCGTCGTCGTCGTCGTCGTCGTCGTCGTCGTCGTCGTCGTCGTCGTCGTCGTCGTCGTCGTCGTCGTCGTCGTCGTCGTCGTCGTCGTCGTCGTCGTCGTCGTCGTCGTCGTCGTCGTCGTCGTCGTCGTCGTCGTCGTCGTCGTCGTCGTCGTCGTCGTCGTCGTCGTCGTCGTCGTCGTCGTCGTCGTCGTCGTCGTCGTCGTCGTCGTCGTCGTCGTCGTCGTCGTCGTCGTCGTCGTCGTCGTCGTCGTCGTCGTCGTCGTCGTCGTCGTCGTCGTCGTCGTCGTCGTCGTCGTCGTCGTCGTCGTCGTCGTCGTCGTCGTCGTCGTCGTCGTCGTCGTCGTCGTCGTCGTCGTCGTCGTCGTCGTCGTCGTCGTCGTCGTCGTCGTCGTCGTCGTCGTCGTCGTCGTCGTCGTCGTCGTCGTCGTCGTCGTCGTCGTCGTCGTCGTCGTCGTCGTCGTCGTCGTCGTCGTCGTCGTCGTCGTCGTCGTCGTCGTCGTCGTCGTCGTCGTCGTCGTCGTCGTCGTCGTCGTCGTCGTCGTCGTCGTCGTCGTCGTCGTCGTCGTCGTCGTCGTCGTCGTCGTCGTCGTCGTCGTCGTCGTCGTCGTCGTCGTCGTCGTCGTCGTCGTCGTCGTCTACATTTTTACATTTTACATATTTACATGTTACATTTTAACATTTTTTATGATCAAGTCTTTCCCTTGCAACTGACCTGGTAGCCTCGTCTAGTATGAGGATGGATGGGATTTTCAGTAGAGCGCGGGCGATAGCTATCCTCTGTTTCTGGCCCCCAGACACGGTAACTCCTCTCTCCCCCAGAATGGTACTGTAGCCATCAGGGAACTGTCGGATAAAACTGTCAGCATTGGCCAGCCCAGCAGCCTCGTACACCTGTGACAAAGATTAATTAAATTAGTAATACCAAACTAGTGACGGGTAATACAAACAAAGTAACATAGAATCAAACCAGCTACCTTCTGATTACAGCAGTACTATAATCACTCAACCACCAAGCTGACATAAAAACTTTTACTCATACCAGTACTCATAACGTTTTTAATGTGTTACATTTTAACAAGTTACCTTTAAGCATGTTACATTTTAAAAGGTTACAATTTTACATGTTACATTTTTACATGTTACATTTTAATATGTTACATTTTAACACGTTACATTTAAGCATGTTACATTTTAAAATGTTACATTTTAACATGTTACATTTTAACATGTTACATTTTAACTTCTTATATTTCCACATGTTACATTTTTACATGTTACATTTGAACATGTTTTACGATCAAGTCATTCCCTTGCAACTGACCTGGTAGCCTCGTCTAGTATGAGGATGGATGGGATTTTCAGTAGAGCGCTAAGAGCGCTTGTAGCGGCGATAGCTATCCTCTGTTTCTGGCCCCCAGACACGGTAACTCCTCTCTCCCCCAGAATGGTACTGTAGCCATCAGGGAACTGTCGGATAAAACTGTCAGCATTGGCCAGCCCAGCAGCCACGTACACCTGTGACAAAGATTAATTAAATTAGTAATACCAAACTAGTGACAGGTAATACAAACAAAGTAACATAGAATCAAACCAGCTACCTTCTGATTACAAGGCGAGTACAGCAGTACTATAATCACTCAACCACCAAGCTGACATAAAAACCGTCGTCGTCGTCGTCGTCGTCGTCGTCGTCGTCGTCGTCGTCGTCGTCGTCGTCGTCGTCGTCGTCGTCGTCGTCGTCGTCGTCGTCGTCGTCGTCGTCGTCGTCGTCGTCGTCGTCGTCGTCGTCGTCGTCGTCGTCGTCGTCGTCGTCGTCGTCGTCGTCGTCGTCGTCGTCGTCGTCGTCGTCGTCGCTGACATAAAAACTTTTACTCATACCAGTACTCATAACGTTTTTAATATGTTACATTTTAACAAGTTACCTTTAAGCATGTTACATTTTAATAGGTTACAATTTTACATGTTACATTTTTACATGTTACATTTTAATATGTTACATTTTAACACGTTACATTTAAGCATGTTACATTTTCATACCAGTACTCATAACGTTTTTAATATGTTACATTTTAACAAGTTACCTTTAAGCATGTTACATTTTAAAAGGTTACAATCTTACATGTTACATTTTTACATGTTACATTTTAATATGTTACATTTTAACACGTTACATTTAAGCATGTTACATTTTAAAATGTTACATTTTAACACGTTACATTTTAACATGTTACATTTTAACTTCTTATATTTCCACATGTTACATTTTTACATGTTACATTTTAACATGTTTTACGATCAAGTCATTCCCTTGCAACTGACCTGGTAGCCTCGTCTAGTATGAGGATGGATGGGATTTTCAGTAGACAAAAAAATCAGTCGTCGTCGTCGTCGTCGTCGTCGTCGTCGTCGTCGTCGTCGTCGTCGTCGTCGTCGTCGTCGTCGTCGTCGTCGTCGTCGTCGTCGTCGTCGTCGTCGTCGTCGTCGTCGTCGTCGTCGTCGTCGTCTACATTTTTACATTTTACATATTTACATGTTACATTTTAACATTTTTTATGATCAAGTCTTTCCCTTGCAACTGACCTGGTAGCCTCGTCTAGTATGAGGATGGATGGGATTTTCAGTAGAGCGCGGGCGATAGCTATCCTCTGTGTCTGGCCCCCAGACACGGTAACTCCTCTCTCCCCCAGAATGGTACTGTAGCCATCAGGGAACTGTCGGATAAAACTGTCAGCATTGGCCAGCCCAGCAGCCTCGTACACCTGTGACAAAGATTAATTAAATTAGTAATACCAAACTAGTGACGGGTAATACAAACAAAGTAACATAGAATCAAACCAGCTACCTTCTGATTACAGCAGTACTATAATCACTCAACCACCAAGCTGACATAAAAACTTTTACTCATACCAGTACTATATTTTAAAAATATCTTTTACATAAAAAACTAAATTATTTTGTCTTAATATTAAAAATATTTTGTAAATATATTCAACCGAAAAATAGAAAATATTTACAAAATATATTTTTAAGACAATTAAAAAATCATTTTAAAACTATTATGTTAAAATATTATTAAAAAATTAAAAAAATATATTTTAAAATAATATTAATATATATAAAATATTTTTAAGATGGATATATATTTTTAAAATATTTATAAAATATCCTTGTGCTGTCTGGGTAGGCCTATTGCTATCATCCCCATATTTGCCAAAGTGTTTGAAGCTGTTATTCTAGAACAGTTGTACGAGCACTTTGAGGACCATCGCCTGCTTGTGCCAGCTCAGTTTGGTTTTAGGAGGGGCATCAGGTCTACTGTCTCGGCAGTAGACTCTCTTCTCCAGACTGTGCTCAAGCTCAAGTCACTTGAAAATAGATTACAATGTCTCAGTTTTGCTTTGTGGCCTTTCACGAGCATTTGATTGCGTTTCACACAATATCCTAATCCTGAAGCTGGAAAGATATGGCATACGCGGCGATGCACTCAAGGCGCTCAGATCCTATCTTAGCAATAGACAACAGGTGGTATCTTGGAGAGGTAGAAACTCCTCTCTTCTGTCTGTGAATCATGATGTTCCTCAAGGCTCCATTCTGGGCCCATTTCTGTCCCTTGTGTCTATTAATGACTTGTACTACCATGTGTCTAGTAGAGCCATATTTTATGCTGATGACACAACCCTGTTTGCAAAGGATCCTATCCTCAGTAGGTATTTCCAGATCTAAGGTTGAAAGCCTTCTTGTCATGGCCACCTCATGGTTCAATGATAATAAACTTGTTTTGAATGAGTCCAAAACCCAATCAATGACCTTCAGTCTAGACATGACATGTGAAAAAACTGGACCTGTGACTTGTATTGGGCTTCACTCTGGACCCACGCCTCACCTGGGGGGACCACATAGAGTCAGTGTGCAGTAGGCGGAGCAGGGTCATATTCCTGCTCAGAAGACCGAGTACTGACTTGTCTGGGAATTCATTCGTGCCTCTTATTTTGTTTTTTTTACTCCATCATTATTTATGGAACCATCAGGCTCTGGGGCCATTGTAAGTAAAATTCTAGTGTTGCAAAAGGAGGCTGTCAGGGTGCTGAGTAGATTGGTACGACAAAGCCTTGTTTTAAGGCTGATGGAAAGATACCAGAGAAAAGTAGGGCATTGAATAGGACGGCCAAATGAGCTGCAATGTTGATTTTGAGCTACGGCATTTTGACATGGTAGTCATTTTGCAACGGAAACAAAATTATTATATGCTCCCATTGATGACATAAAAATATGGCATTATATATTTCTGCATGAGTAATTAGTCTAAAGGTCCATTTCCTATCCTGCGACTGTTACGACTCTAGCCGCGCGGCTCTAGCCGCGCGTCTAGAGCCGTACGGCTGGAGACGCTTGTCTTATTTCCTATGCCGCGACTCCTGCGACTCCCACGTCTAGTGTGACTAGTGCAGTTGCACTTTGACCGTCATGGAAGAAGCTTTATTCTTGTAACTAAAATAAAAATAAGGTATTAAACTTACTTGGTACATCAGTTTCTTTAGAAATCTGTCTCCAGACGTTTTGTCGCACATAGCATCCTTGTATTGGGGGTGTTTGGGGTTAAAAACAGATGGGTGTTGACGAACAAGTTCAATTAACCTTGAATCATCCATGATTTTGAAGGCACACACTTGAAACTCAGTATTAACTATCAAAAACCACACAATCAAACAACTCAGTATACTATCAATTCGCACCTCAACTCCGTATGTTTGAACTATTTCGTTACAGCCGCGCGACTGAGCGACTGAACTGCTCACGGAGCAGTCCAGTCGCGACGGCTCGAGCCGCGCGGCTCGAGTCGCTTCAGTCGCGCGGCTGTAGACGCTCGATAGGAAACGGTTGCATTTACTTTGCATTAAGGCAGTCAATTTTTTCAGCCGCGCGGCTCGAGCCGCGCGACTAGAGTCGTAACAGTCGCAGGATAGGAAATGGACCTTAAG
Source organism: Macrosteles quadrilineatus (assembly GCF_028750875.1). Classification (NCBI taxonomy): domain Eukaryota; kingdom Metazoa; phylum Arthropoda; class Insecta; order Hemiptera; family Cicadellidae; genus Macrosteles; species Macrosteles quadrilineatus. The sequence continues at coordinate 7,370 of NW_026543558.1, forward strand.
TAAAAACAGTGTGAAAGTTGAAAAATGTACCCTAGGGACACGTAATGGTCGTGAATTTTGAGATTGTAAAAATTTGAAAATAATACCTAGAACCTATTTAAAACCAAATAAATGTTAGTAACATGTTCCCCTGTCCCAAAAATACTAAACCACGTAATAATGCACTAAAAATACAGTATCTACCAAATAAAATGCCAAGGACATTGAAACGTCTGTTTCAAAATTTTCACTCTCTGTTTGAAAAAAAATATTTTTAAATGGCAAATAACTCTTCAGGGGCTGTTTGAAGTTAACTAAACTAACATTGCTCTTATGGTGGGCAAATAATGCCAAGATATCTGTTCAACAATCCCCCAGAATGGTACTGTAGCCATCAGGGAACTGTCGGATAAAACTGTCAGCATTGGCCAGCCCAGCAGCCTCGTACACCTGTGACAAAGATTAATTAAATTAGTAATACCAAACTAGTGACGGGTAATACAAACAAAGTAACATAGAATCAAACCAGCTACCTTCTGATTACAGCAGTACTATAATCACTCAACCACCAAGCTGACATAAAAACTTTTACTCATACCAGTACTCATAACGTTTTTAATATGTTACATTTTAACAAGTTACCTTTAAGCATGTTACATTTTAAAAGGTTACAATTTTACATGTTACATTTTTACATGTTACATTTTAACACGTTACATTTAAGCATGTTACATTTTAAAATGTTACATTTTAACACGTTACATTTTAACATGTTACATTTTAACTTCTTATATTTCCACATGTTACATTTTTACATGTTACATTTTAACATGTTTTACGATCAAGTCATTCCCTTGCAACTGACCTGGTAGCCTCGTCTAGTATGAGGATGGATGGGATTTTCAGTAGAGCGCGGGCGATAGCTATCCTCTGTTTCTGGCCCCCAGACACGGTAACTCCTCTCTCCCCCAGAATGGTACTGTAGCCATCAGGGAGCTGTCGGATAAAACTGTCAGCATTGGCCAGCCCAGCAGCCTCGTACACCTGTGACAAAGATTAATTAAATTAGTAATACCAAACTAGTGACAGGTAATACAAACAAAGTAACATAGAATCAAACCAGCTACCTTCTGATTACAAGGCGAGTACAGCAGTACTATAATCACTCAACCACCAAGCTGACATAAAAACCGTCGTCGTCGTCGTCGTCGTCGTCGTCGTCGTCGTCGTCGTCGTCGTCGTCGTCGTCGTCGTCGTCGTCGTCGTCGTCGTCGTCGTCGTCGTCGTCGTCGTCGTCGTCGTCGTCGTCGTCGTCGTCGTCGTCGTCGTCGTCGTCGTCGTCGTCGTCGTCGTCGTCGTCGTCGTCGTCGTCGTCGTCGTCGTCGTCGTCGTCGTCGTCGTCGTCGTCGTCGTCGTCGTCGTCGTCGTCGTCGTCGTCGTCGTCGTCGTCGTCGTCGTCGTCGTCGTCGTCGTCGTCGTCGTCGTCGTCGTCGTCGTCGTCGTCGTCGTCGTCGTCGTCGTCGTCGTCGTCGTCGTCGTCGTCGTCGTCGTCGTCGTCGTCGTCGTCGTCGTCGTCGTCGTCGTCGTCGTCGTCGTCGTCGTCGTCGTCGTCGTCGTCGTCGTCGTCGTCGTCGTCGTCGTCGTCGTCGTCGTCGTCGTCGTCGTCGTCGTCGTCGTCGTCGTCGTCGTCGTCGTCGTCGTCGTCGTCGTCGTCGTCGTCGTCGTCGTCGTCGTCGTCGTCGTCGTCGTCGTCGTCGTCGTCGTCGTCGTCGTCGTCGTCGTCGTCGTCGTCGTCGTCGTCGTCGTCGTCCTCGTCGTCGTCGTCGTCGTCGTCGTCGTCGTCGTCGTCGTCGTCGTCGTCGTCGTCGTCGTCGTCGTCGTCGTCGTCGTCGTCGTCGTCGTCGTCGTCGTCGTCGTCGTCGTCGTCGTCGTCGTCGTCGTCGTCGTCGTCGTCGTCGTCGTCGTCTACATTTTTACATTTTACATATTTACATGTTACATTTTAACATTTTTTATGATCAAGTCTTTCCCTTGCAACTGACCTGGTAGCCTCGTCTAGTATGAGGATGGATAGGATTTTCAGTAGAGCGCGGGCGATAGCTATCCTCTGTTTCTGGCCCCCAGACACGGTAACTCCTCTCTCCCCCAGAATGGTACTGTAGCCATCAGGGAACTGTCGGATAAAACTGTCAGCATTGGCCAGCCCAGCAGCCTCGTACACCTGTGACAAAGATTAATTAAATTAGTAATACCAAACTAGTGACGGGTAATACAAACAAAGTCACATAGAATCAAACCAGCTACCTTCTGATTACAGCAGTACTATAATCACTCAACCACCAAGCTGACATAAAAACTTTTACTCATACCAGTACTCATAACGTTTTTAATATGTTACATTTTAACAAGTTACCTTTAAGCATGTTACATTTTAAAAGGTTACAATTTTACATGTTACATTTTTACATGTTACATTTTAATATGTTACATTTTAACACGTTACATTTAAGCATGTTACATTTTAAAATGTTACATTTTAACATGTTACATTTTAACATGTTACATTTTAACTTCTTATATTTCCACATGTTACATTTTTACATGTTACATTTTAACATGTTTTACGATCAAGTCATTCCCTTGCAACTGACCTGGTAGCCTCGTCTAGTATGAGGATGGATGGGATTTTCAGTAGAGCGCGGGCGATAGCTATCCTCTGTTTCTGGCCCCCAGACACGGTAACTCCTCTCTCCCCCAGAATGGTACTGTAGCCATCAGGGAACTGTCGGATAAAACTGTCAGCATTGGCCAGCCCAGCAGCCTCGTACACCTGTGACAAAGATTAATTAAATTAGTAATACCAAACTAGTGACGGGTAATACAAACAAAGTAACATAGAATCAAACCAGCTACCTTCTGATTACAGCAGTACTATAATCACTCAACCACCAAGCTGACATAAAAACTTTTACTCATACCAGTACTCATAACGTTTTTAATATGTTACATTTTAACAAGTTACCTTTAAGCATGTTACATTTTAAAAGGTTACAATCTTACATGTTACATTTTTACATGTTACATTTTAATATGTTACATTTTAACACGTTACATTTAAGCATGTTACATTTTAAAATGTTACATTTTAACACGTTACATTTTAACATGTTACATTTTAACTTCTTATATTTCCACATGTTACATTTTTACATGTTACATTTTAACATGTTTTACGATCAAGTCATTCCCTTGCAACTGACCTGGTAGCCTCGTCTAGTATGAGGATGGATGGGATTTTCAGTAGAGCGCGGGCGATAGCTATCCTCTGTTTCTGGCCCCCAGACACGGTAACTCCTCTCTCCCCCAGAATGGTACTGTAGCCATCAGGGAACTGTCGGATAAAACTGTCAGCATTGGCCAGCCCAGCAGCCTCGTACACCTGTGACAAAGATTAATTAAATTAGTAATACCAAACTAGTGACAGGTAATACAAACAAAGTAACATAGAATCAAACCAGCTACCTTCTGATTACAAGGCGAGTACAGCAGTACTATAATCACTCAACCACCAAGCTGACATAAAAACCGTCGTTCGTCGTCGTCGTCGTCGTCGTCGTCGTCGTCGTCGTCGTCGTCGTCGTCGTCGTCGTCGTCGTCGTCGTCGTCGTCGTCGTCGTCGTCGTCGTCGTCGTCGTCGTCGTCGTCGTCGTCGTCGTCGTCGTCGTCGTCGTCGTCGTCGTCGTCGTCGTCGTCGTCGTCGTCGTCGTCGTCGTCGTCGTCGTCGTCGTCGTCGTCGTCGTCGTCGTCGTCGTCGTCGTCGTCGTCGTCGTCGTCTACATTTTTACATTTTACATATTTACATGTTACATTTTAACATTTTTTATGATCAAGTCTTTCCCTTGCAACTGACCTGGTAGCCTCGTCTAGTATGAGGATGGATAGGATTTTCAGTAGAGCGCGGGCGATAGCTATCCTCTGTTTCTGGCCCCCAGACACGGTAACTCCTCTCTCCCCCAGAATGGTACTGTAGCCATCAGGGAACTGTCGGATAAAACTGTCAGCATTGGCCAGCCCAGCAGCCTCGTACACCTGTGACAAAGATTAATTAAATTAGTAATACCAAACTAGTGACGGGTAATACAAACAAAGTCACATAGAATCAAACCAGCTACCTTCTGATTACAGCAGTACTATAATCACTCAACCACCAAGCTGACATAAAAACTTTTACTCATACCAGTACTCATAACGTTTTTAATATGTTACATTTTAACAAGTTACCTTTAAGCATGTTACATTTTAAAAGGTTACAATTTTACATGTTACATTTTTACATGTTACATTTTAATATGTTACATTTTAACACGTTACATTTAAGCATGTTACATTTTAAAATGTTACATTTTAACATGTTACATTTTAACATGTTACATTTTAACTTCTTATATTTCCACATGTTACATTTTTACATGTTACATTTTAACATGTTTTACGATCAAGTCATTCCCTTGCAACTGACCTGGTAGCCTCGTCTAGTATGAGGATGGATGGGATTTTCAGTAGAGCGCGGGCGATAGCTATCCTCTGTTTCTGGCCCCCAGACACGGTAACTCCTCTCTCCCCCAGAATGGTACTGTAGCCATCAGGGAACTGTCGGATAAAACTGTCAGCATTGGCCAGCCCAGCAGCCTCGTACACCTGTGACAAAGATTAATTAAATTAGTAATACCAAACTAGTGACGGGTAATACAAACAAAGTAACATAGAATCAAACCAGCTACCTTCTGATTACAGCAGTACTATAATCACTCAACCACCAAGCTGACATAAAAACTTTTACTCATACCAGTACTCATAACGTTTTTAATATGTTACATTTTAACAAGTTACCTTTAAGCATGTTACATTTTAAAAGGTTACAATCTTACATGTTACATTTTTACATGTTACATTTTAATATGTTACATTTTAACACGTTACATTTAAGCATGTTACATTTTAAAATGTTACATTTTAACATGTTACATTTTAACATGTTACATTTTAACTTCTTATATTTCCACATGTTACATTTTTACATGTTACATTTTAACATTTTTTATGATCAAGTCTTTCCCTTGCAACTGACCTGGTAGCCTCGTCTAGTATGAGGATGGATAGGATTTTCAGTAGAGCGCGGGCGATAGCTATCCTCTGTTTCTGGCCCCCAGACACGGTAACTCCTCTCTCCCCCAGAATGGTACTGTAGCCATCAGGGAACTGTCGGATAAAACTGTCAGCATTGGCCAGCCCAGCAGCCTCGTACACCTGTGACAAAGATTAATTAAATTAGTAATACCAAACTAGTGACGGGTAATACAAACAAAGTCACATAGAATCAAACCAGCTACCTTCTGATTACAGCAGTACTATAATCACTCAACCACCAAGCTGACATAAAAACTTTTACTCATACCAGTACTCATAACGTTTTTAATATGTTACATTTTAACAAGTTACCTTTAAGCATGTTACATTTTAAAAGGTTACAATTTTACATGTTACATTTTTACATGTTACATTTTAATATGTTACATTTTAACACGTTACATTTAAGCATGTTACATTTTAAAATGTTACATTTTAACATGTTACATTTTAACATGTTACATTTTAACTTCTTATATTTCCACATGTTACATTTTTACATGTTACATTTTAACATGTTTTACGATCAAGTCATTCCCTTGCAACTGACCTGGTAGCCTCGTCTAGTATGAGGATGGATGGGATTTTCAGTAGAGCGCGGGCGATAGCTATCCTCTGTTTCTGGCCCCCAGACACGGTAACTCCTCTCTCCCCCAGAATGGTACTGTAGCCATCAGGGAACTGTCGGATAAAACTGTCAGCATTGGCCAGCCCAGCAGCCTCGTACACCTGTGACAAAGATTAATTAAATTAGTAATACCAAACTAGTGACGGGTAATACAAACAAAGTAACATAGAATCAAACCAGCTACCTTCTGATTACAGCAGTACTATAATCACTCAACCACCAAGCTGACATAAAAACTTTTACTCATACCAGTACTCATAACGTTTTTAATATGTTACATTTTAACAAGTTACCTTTAAGCATGTTACATTTTAAAAGGTTACAATCTTACATGTTACATTTTTACATGTTACATTTTAATATGTTACATTTTAACACGTTACATTTAAGCATGTTACATTTTAAAATGTTACATTTTAACACGTTACATTTTAACATGTTACATTTTAACTTCTTATATTTCCACATGTTACATTTTTACATGTTACATTTTAACATGTTTTACGATCAAGTCATTCCCTTGCAACTGACCTGGTAGCCTCGTCTAGTATGAGGATGGATGGGATTTTCAGTAGAGCGCGGGCGATAGCTATCCTCTGTTTCTGGCCCCCAGACACGGTAACTCCTCTCTCCCCCAGAATGGTACTGTAGCCATCAGGGAACTGTCGGATAAAACTGTCAGCATTGGCCAGCCCAGCAGCCTCGTACACCTGTGACAAAGATTAATTAAATTAGTAATACCAAACTAGTGACAGGTAATACAAACAAAGTAACATAGAATCAAACCAGCTACCTTCTGATTACAAGGCGAGTACAGCAGTACTATAATCACTCAACCACCAAGCTGACATAAAAACCGTCGTTCGTCGTCGTCGTCGTCGTCGTCGTCGTCGTCGTCGTCGTCGTCGTCGTCGTCGTCGTCGTCGTCGTCGTCGTCGTCGTCGTCGTCGTCGTCGTCGTCGTCGTCGTCGTCGTCGTCGTCGTCGTCGTCGTCGTCGTCGTCGTCGTCGTCGTCGTCGTCGTCGTCGTCGTCGTCGTCGTCGTCGTCGTCGTCGTCGTCGTCGTCGTCGTCGTCGTCGTCGTCGTCGTCGTCTACATTTTTACATTTTACATATTTACATGTTACATTTTAACATTTTTTATGATCAAGTCTTTCCCTTGCAACTGACCTGGTAGCCTCGTCTAGTATGAGGATGGATAGGATTTTCAGTAGAGCGCGGGCGATAGCTATCCTCTGTTTCTGGCCCCCAGACACGGTAAGTCCTCTCTACCCCAGAATGGTACTGTAGCCATCAGGGAACTGTCGGATAAAACTGTCAGCATTGGCCAGCCCAGCAGCCTCGTACACCTGTGACAAAGATTAATTAAATTAGTAATACCAAACTAGTGACGGGTAATACAAACAAAGTCACATAGAATCAAACCAGCTACCTTCTGATTACAGCAGTACTATAATCACTCAACCACCAAGCTGACATAAAAACTTTTACTCATACCAGTACTCATAACGTTTTTAATATGTTACATTTTAACAAGTTACCTTTAAGCATGTTACATTTTAAAAGGTTACAATTTTACATGTTACATTTTTACATGTTACATTTTAATATGTTACATTTTAACACGTTACATTTAAGCATGTTACATTTTAAAATGTTACATTTTAACATGTTACATTTTAACATGTTACATTTTAACTTCTTATATTTCCACATGTTACATTTTTACATGTTACATTTTAACATGTTTTACGATCAAGTCATTCCCTTGCAACTGACCTGGTAGCCTCGTCTAGTATGAGGATGGATGGGATTTTCAGTAGAGCGCGGGCGATAGCTATCCTCTGTTTCTGGCCCCCAGACACGGTAACTCCTCTCTCCCCCAGAATGGTACTGTAGCCATCAGGGAACTGTCGGATAAAACTGTCAGCATTGGCCAGCCCAGCAGCCTCGTACACCTGTGACAAAGATTAATTAAATTAGTAATACCAAACTAGTGACGGGTAATACAAACAAAGTAACATAGAATCAAACCAGCTACCTTCTGATTACAGCAGTACTATAATCACTCAACCACCAAGCTGACATAAAAACTTTTACTCATACCAGTACTCATAACGTTTTTAATATGTTACATTTTAACAAGTTACCTTTAAGCATGTTACATTTTAAAAGGTTACAATCTTACATGTTACATTTTTACATGTTACATTTTAATATGTTACATTTTAACACGTTACATTTAAGCATGTTACATTTTAAAATGTTACATTTTAACACGTTACATTTTAACATGTTACATTTTAACTTCTTATATTTCCACATGTTACATTTTTACATGTTACATTTTAACATGTTTTACGATCAAGTCATTCCCTTGCAACTGACCTGGTAGCCTCGTCTAGTATGAGGATGGATGGGATTTTCAGTAGAGCGCGGGCGATAGCTATCCTCTGTTTCTGGCCCCCAGACACGGTAACTCCTCTCTCCCCCAGAATGGTACTGTAGCCATCAGGGAACTGTCGGATAAAACTGTCAGCATTGGCCAGCCCAGCAGCCTCGTACACCTGTGACAAAGATTAATTAAATTAGTAATACCAAACTAGTGACAGGTAATACAAACAAAGTAACATAGAATCAAACCAGCTACCTTCTGATTACAAGGCGAGTACAGCAGTACTATAATCACTCAACCACCAAGCTGACATAAAAACCGTCGTCGTCGTCGTCGTCGTCGTCGTCGTCGTCGTCGTCGTCGTCGTCGTCGTCGTCGTCGTCGTCGTCGTCGTCGTCGTCGTCGTCGTCGTCGTCGTCGTCGTCGTCGTCGTCGTCGTCGTCGTCGTCGTCGTCGTCGTCGTCGTCGTCGTCGTCGTCGTCGTCGTCGTCGTCGTCGTCGTCGTCGTCGTCGTCGTCGTCGTCGTCGTCGTCGTCGTCGTCGTCGTCGTCGTCGTCGTCGTCGTCGTCGTCGTCGTCGTCGTCGTCGTCGTCGTCGTCGTCGTCGTCGTCGTCGTCGTCGTCGTCGTCGTCGTCGTCGTCGTCGTCGTCGTCGTCGTCGTCGTCGTCGTCGTCGTCGTCGTCGTCGTCGTCGTCGTCGTCGTCGTCGTCGTCGTCGTCGTCGTCGTCGTCGTCGTCGTCGTCGTCGTCGTCGTCGTCGTCGTCGTCGTCGTCGTCGTCGTCGTCGTCGTCGTCGTCGTCGTCGTCGTCGTCGTCGTCGTCGTCGTCGTCGTCGTCGTCGTCGTCGTCGTCGTCGTCGTCGTCGTCGTCGTCGTCGTCGTCGTCGTCGTCGTCGTCGTCGTCGTCGTCGTCGTCGTCGTCGTCGTCGTCGTCGTCGTCGTCGTCGTCGTCGTCGTCGTCGTCGTCGTCGTCGTCGTCGTCGTCGTCGTCGTCGTCGTCGTCGTCGTCGTCGTCGTCGTCGTCGTCGTCGTCGTCGTCGTCGTCGTCGTCGTCGTCGTCGTCGTCGTCGTCGTCGTCGTCGTCGTCGTCGTCGTCGTCGTCGTCGTCGTCGTCGTCGTCGTCGTCGTCGTCGTCGTCGTCGTCGTCGTCGTCGTCGTCGTCGTCGTCGTCGTCGTCGTCGTCGTCGTCGTCGTCGTCGTCGTCGTCGTCGTCGTCGTCGTCGTCGTCGTCGTCGTCGTCGTCGTCGTCGTCGTCGTCGTCGTCGTCGTCGTCGTCGTCGTCGTCGTCGTCGTCCTCGTCGTCGTCGTCGTCGTCGTCCTCGTCGTCGTCGTCGTCGTCGTCGTCGTCGTCGTCGTCGTCGTCGTCGTCGTCGTCGTCGTCGTCGTCGTCGTCGTCGTCGTCGTCGTCGTCTACATTTTTACATTTTACATATTTACATGTTACATTTTAACATTTTTTATGATCAAGTCTTTCCCTTGCAACTGACCTGGTAGCCTCGTCTAGTATGAGGATGGATAGGATTTTCAGTAGAGCGCGGGCGATAGCTATCCTCTGTTTCTGGCCCCCAGACACGGTAACTCCTCTCTCCCCCAGAATGGTACTGTAGCCATCAGGGAACTGTCGGATAAAACTGTCAGCATTGGCCAGCCCAGCAGCCTCGTACACCTGTGACAAAGATTAATTAAATTAGTAATACCAAACTAGTGACGGGTAATACAAACAAAGTCACATAGAATCAAACCAGCTACCTTCTGATTACAGCAGTACTATAATCACTCAACCACCAAGCTGACATAAAAACTTTTACTCATACCAGTACTCATAACGTTTTTAATATGTTACATTTTAACAAGTTACCTTTAAGCATGTTACATTTTAAAAGGTTACAATTTTACATGTTACATTTTTACATGTTACATTTTAATATGTTACATTTTAACACGTTACATTTAAGCATGTTACATTTTAAAATGTTACATTTTAACATGTTACATTTTAACATGTTACATTTTAACTTCTTATATTTCCACATGTTACATTTTTACATGTTACATTTTAACATGTTTTACGATCAAGTCATTCCCTTGCAACTGACCTGGTAGCCTCGTCTAGTATGAGGATGGATGGGATTTTCAGTAGAGCGCGGGCGATAGCTATCCTCTGTTTCTGGCCCCCAGACACGGTAACTCCTCTCTCCCCCAGAATGGTACTGTAGCCATCAGGGAACTGTCGGATAAAACTGTCAGCATTGGCCAGCCCAGCAGCCTCGTACACCTGTGACAAAGATTAATTAAATTAGTAATACCAAACTAGTGACGGGTAATACAAACAAAGTAACATAGAATCAAACCAGCTACCTTCTGATTACAGCAGTACTATAATCACTCAACCACCAAGCTGACATAAAAACTTTTACTCATACCAGTACTCATAACGTTTTTAATATGTTACATTTTAACAAGTTACCTTTAAGCATGTTACATTTTAAAAGGTTACAATCTTACATGTTACATTTTTACATGTTACATTTTAATATGTTACATTTTAACACGTTACATTTAAGCATGTTACATTTTAAAATGTTACATTTTAACACGTTACATTTTAACATGTTACATTTTAACTTCTTATATTTCCACATGTTACATTTTTACATGTTACATTTTAACATGTTTTACGATCAAGTCATTCCCTTGCAACTGACCTGGTAGCCTCGTCTAGTATGAGGATGGATGGGATTTTCAGTAGAGCGCGGGCGATAGCTATCCTCTGTTTCTGGCCCCCAGACACGGTAACTCCTCTCTCCCCCAGAATGGTACTGTAGCCATCAGGGAACTGTCGGATAAAACTGTCAGCATTGGCCAGCCCAGCAGCCTCGTACACCTGTGACAAAGATTAATTAAATTAGTAATACCAAACTAGTGACAGGTAATACAAACAAAGTAACATAGAATCAAACCAGCTACCTTCTGATTACAAGGCGAGTACAGCAGTACTATAATCACTCAACCACCAAGCTGACATAAAAACCGTCGTTCGTCGTCGTCGTCGTCGTCGTCGTCGTCGTCGTCGTCGTCGTCGTCGTCGTCGTCGTCGTCGTCGTCGTCGTCGTCGTCGTCGTCGTCGTCGTCGTCGTCGTCGTCGTCGTCGTCGTCGTCGTCGTCGTCGTCGTCGTCGTCGTCGTCGTCGTCGTCGTCGTCGTCGTCGTCGTCGTCGTCGTCGTCGTCGTCGTCGTCGTCGTCGTCGTCGTCGTCGTCGTCGTCGTCGTCGTCGTCGTCGTCGTCGTCGTCGTCGTCGTCGTCGTCGTCGTCGTCGTCGTCGTCGTCGTCGTCGTCGTCGTCGTCGTCGTCGTCGTCGTCGTCGTCGTCGTCGTCGTCGTCGTCGTCGTCGTCTACATTTTTACATTTTACATATTTACATGTTACATTTTAACATTTTTTATGATCAAGTCTTTCCCTTGCAACTGACCTGGTAGCCTCGTCTAGTATGAGGATGGATAGGATTTTCAGTAGAGCGCGGGCGATAGCTATCCTCTGTTTCTGGCCCCCAGACACGGTAACTCCTCTCTCCCCCAGAATGGTACTGTAGCCATCAGGGAACTGTCGGATAAAACTGTCAGCATTGGCCAGCCCAGCAGCCTCGTACACCTGTGACAAAGATTAATTAAATTAGTAATACCAAACTAGTGACGGGTAATACAAACAAAGTCACATAGAATCAAACCAGCTACCTTCTGATTACAGCAGTACTATAATCACTCAACCACCAAGCTGACATAAAAACTTTTACTCATACCAGTACTCATAACGTTTTTAATATGTTACATTTTAACAAGTTACCTTTAAGCATGTTACATTTTAAAAGGTTACAATTTTACATGTTACATTTTTACATGTTACATTTTAATATGTTACATTTTAACACGTTACATTTAAGCATGTTACATTTTAAAATGTTACATTTTAACATGTTACATTTTAACATGTTACATTTTAACTTCTTATATTTCCACATGTTACATTTTTACATGTTACATTTTAACATGTTTTACGATCAAGTCATTCCCTTGCAACTGACCTGGTAGCCTCGTCTAGTATGAGGATGGATGGGATTTTCAGTAGAGCGCGGGCGATAGCTATCCTCTGTTTCTGGCCCCCAGACACGGTAACTCCTCTCTCCCCCAGAATGGTACTGTAGCCATCAGGGAACTGTCGGATAAAACTGTCAGCATTGGCCAGCCCAGCAGCCTCGTACACCTGTGACAAAGATTAATTAAATTAGTAATACCAAACTAGTGACGGGTAATACAAACAAAGTAACATAGAATCAAACCAGCTACCTTCTGATTACAGCAGTACTATAATCACTCAACCACCAAGCTGACATAAAAACTTTTACTCATACCAGTACTCATAACGTTTTTAATATGTTACATTTTAACAAGTTACCTTTAAGCATGTTACATTTTAAAAGGTTACAATCTTACATGTTACATTTTTACATGTTACATTTTAATATGTTACATTTTAACACGTTACATTTAAGCATGTTACATTTTAAAATGTTACATTTTAACACGTTACATTTTAACATGTTACATTTTAACTTCTTATATTTCCACATGTTACATTTTTACATGTTACATTTTAACATGTTTTACGATCAAGTCATTCCCTTGCAACTGACCTGGTAGCCTCGTCTAGTATGAGGATGGATGGGATTTTCAGTAGAGCGCGGGCGATAGCTATCCTCTGTTTCTGGCCCCCAGACACGGTAACTCCTCTCTCCCCCAGAATGGTACTGTAGCCATCAGGGAACTGTCGGATAAAACTGTCAGCATTGGCCAGCCCAGCAGCCTCGTACACCTGTGACAAAGATTAATTAAATTAGTAATACCAAACTAGTGACAGGTAATACAAACAAAGTAACATAGAATCAAACCAGCTACCTTCTGATTACAAGGCGAGTACAGCAGTACTATAATCACTCAACCACCAAGCTGACATAAAAATCGTCGTCGTCGTCGTCGTCGTCGTCGTCGTCGTCGTCGTCGTCGTCGTCGTCGTCGTCGTCGTCGTCGTCGTCGTCGTCGTCGTCGTCGTCGTCGTCGTCGTCGTCGTCGTCGTCGTCGTCGTCGTCGTCGTCGTCGTCGTCGTCGTCGTCGTCGTCGTCGTCGTCGTCGTCGTCGTCGTCGTCGTCGTCGTCGTCGTCGTCGTCGTCGTCGTCGTCGTCGTCGTCGTCGTCGTCGTCGTCGTCGTCGTCGTCGTCGTCGTCGTCGTCGTCGTCGTCGTCGTCGTCGTCGTCGTCGTCGTCGTCGTCGTCGTCGTCGTCGTCTACATTTTTACATTTTACATATTTACATGTTACATTTTAACATTTTTTATGATCAAGTCTTTCCCTTGCAACTGACCTGGTAGCCTCGTCTAGTATGAGGATGGATAGGATTTTCAGTAGAGCGCGGGCGATAGCTATCCTCTGTTTCTGGCCCCCAGACACGGTAACTCCTCTCTCCCCAGAATGGTACTGTAGCCATCAGGGAACTGTCGGATAAAACTGTCAGCATTGGCCAGCCCAGCAGCCTCGTACACCTGTGACAAAGATTAATTAAATTAGTAATACCAAACTAGTGACGGGTAATACAAACAAAGTCACATAGAATCAAACCAGCTACCTTCTGATTACAGCAGTACTATAATCACTCAACCACCAAGCTGACATAAAAACTTTTACTCATACCAGTACTCATAACGTTTTTAATATGTTACATTTTAACAAGTTACCTTTAAGCATGTTACATTTTAAAAGGTTACAATCTTACATGTTACATTTTTACATGTTACATTTTAATATGTTACATTTTAACACGTTACATTTAAGCATGTTACATTTTAAAATGTTACATTTTAACACGTTACATTTTAACATGTTACATTTTAACTTCTTATATTTCCACATGTTACATTTTTACATGTTACATTTTAACATGTTTTACGATCAAGTCATTCCCTTGCAACTGACCTGGTAGCCTCGTCTAGTATGAGGATGGATGGGATTTTCAGTAGAGCGCGGGCGATAGCTATCCTCTGTTTCTGGCCCCCAGACACGGTAACTCCTCTCTCCCCCAGAATGGTACTGTAGCCATCAGGGAACTGTCGGATAAAACTGTCAGCATTGGCCAGCCCAGCAGCCTCGTACACCTGTGACAAAGATTAATTAAATTAGTAATACCAAACTAGTGACAGGTAATACAAACAAAGTAACATAGAATCAAACCAGCTACCTTCTGATTACAAGGCGAGTACAGCAGTACTATAATCACTCAACCACCAAGCTGACATAAAAACCGTCGTCGTCGTCGTCGTCGTCGTCGTCGTCGTCGTCGTCGTCGTCGTCGTCGTCGTCGTCGTCGTCGTCGTCGTCGTCGTCGTCGTCGTCGTCGTCGTCGTCGTCGTCGTCGTCGTCGTCGTCGTCGTCGTCGTCGTCGTCGTCGTCGTCGTCGTCGTCGTCGTCGTCGTCGTCGTCGTCGTCGTCGTCGTCGTCGTCGTCGTCGTCGTCGTCGTCGTCGTCGTCGTCGTCGTCGTCGTCGTCGTCGTCGTCGTCGTCGTCGTCGTCGTCGTCGTCGTCGTCGTCGTCGTCGTCGTCGTCGTCGTCGTCGTCGTCGTCGTCGTCGTCGTCGTCGTCGTCGTCGTCGTCGTCGTCGTCGTCGTCGTCGTCGTCGTCGTCGTCGTCGTCGTCGTCGTCGTCGTCGTCGTCGTCGTCGTCGTCGTCGTCGTCGTCGTCGTCGTCGTCGTCGTCGTCGTCGTCGTCGTCGTCGTCGTCGTCGTCGTCGTCGTCGTCGTCGTCGTCGTCGTCGTCGTCGTCGTCGTCGTCGTCGTCGTCGTCGTCGTCGTCGTCGTCGTCGTCGTCGTCGTCGTCGTCGTCGTCGTCGTCGTCGTCGTCGTCGTCGTCGTCGTCGTCGTCGTCGTCGTCGTCGTCGTCGTCGTCGTCGTCGTCGTCGTCGTCGTCGTCGTCGTCGTCGTCGTCGTCGTCGTCGTCGTCGTCGTCGTCGTCGTCGTCGTCGTCGTCGTCGTCGTCGTCGTCGTCGTCGTCGTCGTCGTCGTCGTCGTCGTCGTCGTCGTCGTCGTCGTCGTCGTCGTCGTCGTCGTCGTCGTCGTCGTCGTCGTCGTCGTCGTCGTCGTCGTCGTCGTCGTCGTCGTCGTCGTCGTCGTCGTCGTCGTCGTCGTCGTCGTCGTCGTCGTCGTCGTCGTCGTCGTCGTCGTCGTCGTCGTCGTCGTCGTCGTCGTCGTCGTCGTCGTCGTCGTCGTCGTCGTCGTCGTCGTCGTCGTCGTCGTCGTCGTCGTCGTCGTCGTCGTCGTCGTCGTCGTCGTCGTCGTCGTCGTCGTCGTCGTCGTCGTCGTCGTCGTCGTCGTCGTCGTCGTCGTCGTCGTCGTCGTCGTCGTCGTCGTCGTCGTCGTCGTCGTCGTCGTCGTCGTCGTCGTCGTCGTCGTCGTCGTCGTCGTCGTCGTCGTCGTCGTCGTCGTCGTCGTCGTCGTCGTCGTCGTCGTCGTCGTCGTCGTCGTCGTCGTCGTCGTCGTCGTCGTCGTCGTCGTCGTCGTCGTCGTCGTCGTCGTCGTCGTCGTCGTCGTCGTCGTCGTCGTCGTCGTCGTCGTCGTCGTCGTCGTCGTCGTCGTCGTCGTCGTCGTCGTCGTCGTCGTCGTCGTCGTCGTCGTCGTCGTCGTCGTCGTCGTCGTCGTCGTCGTCGTCGTCGTCGTCGTCGTCGTCGTCGTCGTCGTCGTCGTCGTCGTCGTCGTCGTCGTCGTCGTCGTCGTCGTCGTCGTCGTCGTCGTCGTCGTCGTCGTCGTCGTCGTCGTCGTCGTCGTCGTCGTCGTCGTCGTCGTCGTCGTCGTCGTCGTCGTCGTCGTCGTCGTCGTCGTCGTCGTCGTCGTCGTCGTCGTCGTCGTCGTCGTCGTCGTCGTCGTCGTCGTCGTCGTCGTCGTCGTCGTCGTCGTCGTCGTCGTCGTCGTCGTCGTCGTCGTCGTCGTCGTCGTCGTCGTCGTCGTCGTCGTCGTCGTCGTCGTCGTCGTCGTCGTCGTCGTCGTCGTCGTCGTCGTCGTCGTCGTCGTCGTCGTCGTCGTCGTCGTCGTCGTCGTCGTCGTCGTCGTCGTCGTCGTCGTCGTCGTCGTCGTCGTCGTCGTCGTCGTCGTCGTCGTCGTCGTCGTCGTCGTCGTCGTCGTCGTCGTCGTCGTCGTCGTCGTCGTCGTCGTCGTCGTCGTCGTCGTCGTCGTCGTCGTCGTCGTCGTCGTCGTCGTCGTCGTCGTCGTCGTCGTCGTCGTCGTCGTCGTCGTCGTCGTCGTCGTCGTCGTCGTCGTCGTCGTCGTCGTCGTCGTCGTCGTCGTCGTCGTCGTCGTCGTCGTCGTCGTCGTCGTCGTCGTCGTCGTCGTCGTCGTCGTCGTCGTCGTCGTCGTCGTCGTCGTCGTCGTCGTCGTCGTCGTCGTCGTCGTCGTCGTCGTCGTCGTCGTCTACATTTTTACATTTTACATATTTACATGTTACATTTTAACATTTTTTATGATCAAGTCTTTCCCTTGCAACTGACCTGGTAGCCTCGTCTAGTATGAGGATGGATAGGATTTTCAGTAGAGCGCGGGCGATAGCTATCCTCTGTTTCTGGCCCCCAGACACGGTAACTCCTCTCTCCCCCAGAATGGTACTGTAGCCATCAGGGAACTGTCGGATAAAACTGTCAGCATTGGCCAGCCCAGCAGCCTCGTACACCTGTGACAAAGATTAATTAAATTAGTAATACCAAACTAGTGACGGGTAATACAAACAAAGTCACATAGAATCAAACCAGCTACCTTCTGATTACAGCAGTACTATAATCACTCAACCACCAAGCTGACATAAAAACTTTTACTCATACCAGTACTCATAACGTTTTTA
>NW_026543559.1:0-24455 GCF_028750875.1 Macrosteles quadrilineatus
TAATATTTAGCGGAATGTCTAGTTTATTAGAGGGATGTCTTGTTATTTAGAGGGATGTCTTGTTATTTAGAGGGATGTCTTAATATTTGGAGGGATGTCTTGTTATTTAGAGGGATGTCTTAATATTTAGAGGGATGTCTTGTTTTTTAGTGGGATGTCTTGTTATTTAGAGGGATGTCTTGTTATTTGGAGAGATGTCTTTTTATTTAGAGGGATGTCTTGTTTTTTAGAGGGTTGTCTTGTTATTTGGAGGGATGTCTTGTTTTTTTCGAGGGTTGTCTTGTAATTTAGATGGGATGTCTTGTTATTTAGAGGGATGTCTTAATATTTAGCGGAATGTCTTGTTTATTAGAGGGATGTCTTGCTATTTAGAGGGATGTCTTTTTATTTGGAGGGATGTCTTGTTAGTTAGAGGGATGTCTTGTTATTAGAGGAATGTCTTGTTATTTAAAGGATGTCTTGTTATTTAGAGGGATGTCTTGTGATTTAGTAGGATGTCTTGTTATTTAGAGGGATGTCTGTTATTTAGAGAGATGTCTTGTTATTTAAAGGGATGTCTTAATATTTAGAGGGATGTCTTGTTATTTAGAGGGATGTCTTAATATTTAGCGGAATGTCTTGTTTATTAGAGGGATGTCTTGCTATTTAGAGGGATGTCTTTTTATTGGAGGATGTCTTGTTATTTAGAGGGATGTCTTGTTATTTAGAGGAATGTCTGTTATTTAAAAGGGATGTCTTGTTATTTAGAGGGATGTCTTGTTATTTAGTGGGATGTCTTGATATTTAGAGGGATGTCTTGTTATTTAGAGAGATGTCTTGTTATTTAAAGGGATGTCTTAATATTTAGAGGGATGTCTTGTTATTTAGAGGGATGTCTTAATATTTAGAGGGATGTCTTGTTATTTGAAGGGATGTCTTAATATTTAGAGGGATGTCTTGTTATTTAGAGGGATGTCTTGTTATTTAGAGGGATGTCTTGTTTTTTAAAGGGTTGTCTTGTTATTTGGAGGGATGTCTTAATATTTAGAGGGATGTTTTGGTATTTAGAGGGATGTCTTGTTATTTAGAGGGATGTCTTAATATTTAGCGGAATGTCTAGTTTATTAGAGGGATGTCTTGTTATTTAGAGGGATGTCTTGTTATTTAGAGGGATGTCTTGTTTTTTAGAGGGTTGTCTTGTTATTTGGAGGGATGTCTTGTTTTTTAGAGGGTTGTGTTGTAATTTAGATGGGATGTCTTGTTATTTAGAGGGATGTCTTGTTATTTACAGGTATGTCTTGTTATTTAGAGGGATGTCTTAATATTTAGAGGAATGTCTTGTTATATAGATGGATGTCTTGTTCTTTAGAGGGATGTCTTGATATTTAGAGGGATGTCTTGTTTTTTAGAGAGATGTCTTGTTATTTAGAGGGTTTTTTTGTTTTTTAGAGGGTTGTCTTGTTATTTGGAGGGATGTCTTGTTATTTAGATTGATGTCTTAATATTTAGAGGGATGTCTTGTTTTTTAGAGGGATGTCTTGTTATTTAGAGGGATGTCTTGTTATTTAGAGGGATGTCTTGTTATTTAGAGGAATGTCTTGTTATTTAGAGGGATGTCTTGTTATTTGAAGGGATGTCTTAATATTTAGAGAGATGTCTTGTTATTTAGAGGGATGTCTTGTTATTTAGAGGGATGTCTTGTTATTTAGAGGGATGTCTTCATATTTGGAGGGATGTCTTGTTATTTAGAGGGATGTCTTGTTATTTAGAGGGATGTCTTAATATTTAGCGGAATGTCTAGTTTATTAGAGGGATGTCTTGTTATTTAGAGGGATGTCTTGTTATTTTGAGGGATGTCTTAATATTTGGAGGGATGTCTTGTTATTTAGAGGGATGTCTTAATATTTAGAGGGATGTCTTGTTTTTTAGTGGATGTCTTGTTATTTAGAGGGGATGTCTTGTTATTTGGAGAGATGTCTTTTTATTTAGAGGATGTCTTGTTTTTTAGAGGGTTGTCTTGTTATTTGGAGGGATGTCTTGTTTTTTAGAGGGTTGTCTTGGTATTTAGAGGGATGTCTTGTTATTTAGAGGGATGTCTTGTTATTTAGAGGGATGTCTTCTTATTTGGAGGGGAGTCTTGTTATTTGGAGGAATGTCTTGTTATTTAGAGGGATATCTTGTTATTTGGAGGGATGTCTTGTTATTTAGAGGGATGTCTTGCTATTTAGAGAAATGTCTTTTTATTTGGAGGGATGTCTTGTTATTTAGAGGGATGTCTTGTTATTTAGAGGAATGTCTTGTTATTTAAAAGAGATATCTTGTTATTTAGAGGGACGTCTTGTTATTTAGTGGGATGTCTTGTTATTTAGAGGGATGTCTTGTTATTTAGAGAGATGTCTTGTTATTTAAGGGATGTCTTAATATTTAGAGGGATGTCTTGTTATTTAGAGGGATGTCTTAATATTTAGAGGATGTCTTGTTATTTGGGAGGATGTCTTAATATTTAAAGGGATGTCTTGTTATTTAGAGGGATGTCTTGTTATTTAGAGGGATGTCTTGTTTTTAAAGGGTTGTCTTGTTATTTGGAGGGATGTCTTAATATTTAGAGGGATGTCTTGGTATTTGGAGGGATGTCTTGTTATTTAGAGGATATCTTAATATTTAGCGGAATGTCTAGTTTATTAGAGGGATGTCTTGTTATTTAGAGGGATGTTTTGTTATTTAGAGGGATGTCTTAATATTTGGAGGGATGTCTTGTTATTTAGAGGGATGTCTTATTTGTACAACCTTGTACAAACTTGTACACACTTGTACAAACTTGTACACACTTGTACAAACTTGTACACACTTGTACAACCTTGTACACACTTGTACAACCTTGTACACACTTGTACAACCTCGTACACACTTGTACAACCTTGTACACACTTGTACAACCTTGTACACACTTGTACAACATTGTACACAATTGTAAAACCTTGTACACACTTGTACAACCTTGTACACACTTGTACACCTTGTACACACTTGTACAAAATTTTACATTCTTGTACATACTTGTACACCCTTGTACACACTTGTACAACCTTGTACAAACCTGTACACCCTTGTACACACTTGTACAAGCTTGTACACACTTGTACAAGCTTGTACACCTTTTGTACAAGCTTGTACACACTTGTACAAGCTTGTACACACTTGTACACCCTTGTACAAACTTGTGCACCCTTGAACACTTTGTACACCCTTGTACACATTTGTACAACCTTGTACAAACTTAAACACACTTGTACAAACATGTACACACTTGAACACCTTGTACACACTTGTACAACCTTGTACACACTTGTACAAGCTTGTATACACTTGTACAACCTTGTACACACTTGTACAACCTTGTACACACTTGTACAAGCTTGTACACACTTGTACAACCTTGTACACACTTGTACAACCTTTTACACAATTGTAAAACCTTGTACACACTTGTACATTCTTGTACAAACTTGTACTTACTTGTACAACCTTGTACAAACTTGTACACACTTGTACAAACTTTACATCCTTGTATACATTTGTACACCCTTGTACACACTTGTACAACCTTGTACAAACCTGTACACCCTTGTACACACTTGTACAAGCTTGTACACGATTGTACACCCTTGTACACACTTGTGCACCC
This sequence comes from Macrosteles quadrilineatus, assembly GCF_028750875.1. Lineage (NCBI taxonomy): Eukaryota > Metazoa > Arthropoda > Insecta > Hemiptera > Cicadellidae > Macrosteles > Macrosteles quadrilineatus. Next base: position 3,665 of record NW_026543559.1, read on the forward strand.
TTGTACTAACTTGTACACCCTTGTACACACATGTACAACCTTTTACAAACTTTGTACACACTTGTACAAACATGTACATTCTTGTACATACTTGTACACCCTTGTAAACACTTGTACAAAATTGTACAAACCTGTACACCCTTGTACACACTTGTACAAGCTTGTACACACTTGTACAAGCTTGTACACACTTGTACACCCTTGTACAAACTTGTGCACCCTTGTACACTTTTGTACACCCTTGTATACATTTGTACAAACTTGTACAAACTTGTACACACTTGTACAAACTTGTACACACTTGTACAAACTTGTACACCCTTGTACACACTTGTACAACCTTGTACACACTTGTACAACCTTGTACACACTTGTACAACCTTGTACAAACCTGTACACCCTTGTACACACTTGTACAAGCTTGTACACGATTGTACACTCTTGTACACTCTTGTGCAACCTTGTACACACTTGTACAACCTTGTACACACTTGTACAACCTTGTACACACTTGTTCAAGCTTGTACACACTTGTACAACCTTGTACACACTTGTACACCCTTGTACACACTTGTACAACCTTTTACAAACTTGTACACACTTGTACAAAATTGTACATTCTTGTACATACTTGTACACCCTTGTACACACTTGTACAACCTTGTACAAACCTGTACACCCTTGTACACACTTGTACAAGCTTGTACACACTTGTACAAGCTTGTACACACTTGTACACCCTTGTACAAACTTGTGCACCCTTGTACACTTTTGTACACCCTTGTACACATTTGTACAACCTTGTACAAACTTGTACACACTTGTACAAACTTGTACACACTTGTACAAACTTGTGTACACTTGTAAAACCTTGTACACACTTGTACAACCTTGTACACACTTGTACAACCTTGTACACACTTGTACAACCTCGTACACACTTGTACAACCTTGTACACACTTGTACAACCTTGTACACAATTGTAAAACCTTGTACACACTTGTACAACCTTGTACACACTTGTACACCCTTGTACACACTTGTACAAAATTTTACATTCTTGTACATACTTGTACACCCTTGTACACACTTGTACAAACCTTGTACAAACCTGTACACCCTTGTACACACTTGTACAAGCTTGTACACACTTGTACAAGCTTGTACACACTTGTGCACCCTTGTACAAACTTGTGCAACCTTGAACACTTTTGTACACCCTTGTACACATTTGTACAACCTTGTACAAACTTAAACACACTTGTACAAACATGTACACACTTGAACAACCTTGTACACACTTGTACAACCTTGTACACACTTGTACAAGCTTGTACACACTTGTACAACCTTGTACACACTTGTACACCCTTGTACACATTTGTACAACCTTGTACAAACTTGTACACACTTGTACAAACTTGTACACACTTGTACAAACTTGTGTACACTTGTACAACCTTGTACACACTTGTACAACCTTGTACACACTTGTACAACCTTGTACACACTTGTACAACCTCGTACACACTTGTACAACCTTGTACACACTTGTACAACCTTGTACACAATTGTAAAACCTTGTACACACTTGTACAACCTTGTACACACTTGTACACCCTTATACTTGTACAAAATTTTACATTCTTGTACATACTTGTACACCCTTGTACACACTTGTACAACCTTGTACAAACCTGTACACCCTTGTACACACTTGTACAAGCTTGTACACACTTGTACAAGCTTGTACACACTTGTACAAGCTTGTACACACTTGTACACCCTTGTACAAACTTGTGCACCCTTGAACACTTTTGTACAACCTTGTACACATTTGTACAACCTTGTACAAACTTAAACACACTTGTACAAACATGTACACACTTGAACAACCTTGTACACACTTGTACAACCTTGTACACACTTGTACAAGCTTGTACACACTTGTACAAGCTTGTACACACTTGTGCACCCTTGTACAAACTTGTGCAACCTTGAACACTTTTGTACACCCTTGTACACATTTGTACAACCTTGTACAAACTTAAACACACTTGTACAAACATGTACACACTTGAACAACCTTGTACACACTTGTACAACCTTGTACACACTTGTACAAGCTTGTACACACTTGTACAACCTTGTACACACTTGTACACCCTTGTACACATTTGTACAACCTTGTACAAACTTGTACACACTTGTACAAACTTGTACACACTTGTACAAACTTGTGTACACTTGTACAACCTTGTACACACTTGTACAACCTTGTACACGCTTGTACAACCTTGTACACACTTGTACAACCTCGTACACACTTGTACAACCTTGTACACACTTGTACAACCTTGTACACAATTGTAAAACCTTGTACACACTTGTACAACCTTGTACACACTTGTACACCCTTATACTTGTACAAAATTTTACATTCTTGTACATACTTGTACACCCTTGTACACACTTGTACAACCTTGTACAAACCTGTACACCCTTGTACACACTTGTACAAGCTTGTACACACTTGTACAAGCTTGTACACACTTGTACAAGCTTGTACACACTTGTACACCCTTGTACAAACTTGTGCACCCTTGAACACTTTTGTACACCCTTGTACACATTTGTACAACCTTGTACAAACTTAAACACACTTGTACAAACATGTACACACTTGAACAACCTTGTACACACTTGTACAACCTTGTACACACTTGTACAAGCTTGTACACACTTGTACACACTTGTACAACCTTGTACAAACCTGTACACCCTTGTACACACTTGTACAAGCTTGTACACACTTGTACAAGCTTGTACACACTTGTACAAGCTTGTACACACTTGTACACCCTTGTACAAACTTGTGCACCCTTGAACACTTTTGTACACCCTTGTACACATTTGTACAACCTTGTACAAACTTAAACACACTTGTACAAACATGTACACACTTGAACAACCTTGTACACACTTGTACAACCTTGTACACACTTGTACAACCTTGTACACAATTGTAAAACCTTGTACACACTTGTACAACCTTGTACACACTTGTACACCCTTGTACACACTTGTACAAAATTTTACATTCTTGTACATACTTGTACACCCTTGTACACACTTGTACAAACCTTGTACAAACCTGTACACCCTTGTACACACTTGTACAAGCTTGTACACACTTGTACAAGCTTGTACACACTTGTGCACCCTTGTACAAACTTGTGCAAACTTGAACACTTTTGTACACCCTTGTACACATTTGTACAACCTTGTATAAACTTAAACACACTTGTACAAACATGTACACACTTGAACAACCTTGTACACACTTGTACAACCTTGTACACACTTGTACAAGCTTGTACACACTTGTACAACCTTGTACACACTTGTACACCCTTGTACACATTTGTACAACCTTGTACAAACTTGTACACACTTGTACAAACTTGTACACACTTGTACAAACTTGTGTACACTTGTACAACCTTGTACACACTTGTACAACCTTGTACACACTTGTACAACCTTGTACACACTTGTACAACCTCGTACACACTTGTACAACCTTGTACACACTTGTACAACCTTGTACACAATTGTAAAACCTTGTACACACTTGTACAACCTTGTACACACTTGTACACCCTTATACTTGTACAAAATTTTACATTCTTGTACATACTTGTACACCCTTGTACACACTTGTACAACCTTGTACAAACCTGTACACCCTTGTACACACTTGTACAAGCTTGTACACACTTGTACAAGCTTGTACACACTTGTACAAGCTTGTACACACTTGTACACCCTTGTACAAACTTGTGCACCCTTGAACACTTTTGTACACCCTTGTACACATTTGTACAACCTTGTACAAACTTAAACACACTTGTACAAACATGTACACACTTGAACAACCTTGTACACACTTGTACAACCTTGTACACACTTGTACAAGCTTGTACACACTTGTACAAGCTTGTACACACTTGTGCACCCTTGTACAAACTTGTGCAACCTTGAACACTTTTGTACACCCTTGTACACATTTGTACAACCTTGTACAAACTTAAACACACTTGTACAAACATGTACACACTTGAACAACCTTGTACACACTTGTACAACCTTGTACACACTTGTACAAGCTTGTACACACTTGTACAACCTTGTACACACTTGTACACCCTTGTACACATTTGTACAACCTTGTACAAACTTGTACACACTTGTGCACCCTTGTACAAACTTGTGCAACCTTGAACACTTTTGTACACACTTGTACACATTTGTACAACTTTGTACAAACTTAAACACACTTGTACAAACATGTACACACTTGAACAACCTTGTACACACTTGTACAACCTTGTACACACTTGTACAAGCTTGTACACACTTGTACAACCTTGTACACACTTGTACACCCTTGTACACACTTGTACAACCTTGTACACACTTGTACAACCTTGTACAAACCTGTACACCCTTGTACACACTTGTACAAGCTTGTACACACTTGTACAACCTTGTACACACTTGTACAAGCTTGTACACACTTGTACAACCTTGTACACACTTGTACACCCTTGTACACATTTGTACAACCTTGTACAAACTTGTACACACTTGTACAAACTTGTACACACTTGTACAAACTTGTGTACACTTGTACAACCTTGTACACACTTGTACAACCTTGTACACACTTGTACAACCTTGTACACACTTGTACAACCTCGTACACACTTGTACAACCTTGTACACACTTGTACAACCTTGTACACAATTGTAAAACCTTGTACACACTTGTACAACCTTGTACACACTTGTACACCCTTATACTTGTACAAAATTTTACATTCTTGTACATACTTGTACACCCTTGTACACACTTGTACAACCTTGTACAAACCTGTACACCCTTGTACACACTTGTACAAGCTTGTACACACTTGTACAAGCTTGTACACACTTGTACAAGCTTTTACACACTTGTACACCCTTGTACAAACTTGTGCACCCTTGAACACTTTTGTACACCCTTGTACACATTTGTACAACCTTGTACAAACTTAAACACACTTGTACAAACATGTACACACTTGAACAACCTTGTACACACTTGTACAACCTTGTACACACTTGTACAAGCTTGTACACACTTGTACAAGCTTGTACACACTTGTGGCACCCTTGTACAAACTTGTGCAACCTTGAACACTTTTGTACACCCTTGTACACATTTGTACAACCTTGTACAAACTTAAACACACTTGTACAAACATGTACACACTTGAACAACCTTGTACACACTTGTACAACCTTGTACACACTTGTACAAGCTTGTACACACTTGTACAACCTTGTACACACTTGTACACCCTTGTACACATTTGTACAACCTTGTACAAACTTGTACACACTTGTACAAACTTGTACACACTTGTACAAACTTGTGTACACTTGTACAACCTTGTACACACTTGTACAACCTTGTACACGCTTGTACAACCTTGTACACACTTGTACAACCTCGTACACACTTGTACAACCTTGTACACACTTGTACAACCTTGTACACAATTGTAAAACCTTGTACACACTTGTACAACCTTGTACACACTTGTACACCCTTATACTTGTACAAAATTTTACATTCTTGTACATACTTGTACACCCTTGTACACACTTGTACAACCTTGTACAAACCTGTACACCCTTGTACACACTTGTACAAGCTTGTACACACTTGTACAAGCTTGTACACACTTGTACAAGCTTGTACACACTTGTACACCCTTGTACAAACTTGTGCACCCTTGAACACTTTTGTACAACCTTGTACACATTTGTACAACCTTGTACAAACTTAAACACACTTGTACAAACATGTACACACTTGAACAACCTTGTACACACTTGTACAACCTTGTACACACTTGTACAAGCTTGTACACACTTGTACAAGCTTGTACACACTTGTGCACCCTTGTACAAACTTGTGCAACCTTGAACACTTTTGTACACCCTTGTACACATTTGTACAACCTTGTACAAACTTAAACACACTTGTACAAACATGTACACACTTGAACAACCTTGTACACACTTGTACAACCTTGTACACACTTGTACAAGCTTGTACACACTTGTACAACCTTGTACACACTTGTACACCCTTGTACACATTTGTACAACCTTGTACAAACTTGTACACACTTGTACAAACTTGTACACACTTGTACAAACTTGTGTACACTTGTACAACCTTGTACACACTTGTACAACCTTGTACACGCTTGTACAACCTTGTACACACTTGTACAACCTCGTACACACTTGTACAACCTTGTACACACTTGTACAACCTTGTACACAATTGTAAAACCTTGTACACACTTGTACAACCTTGTACACACTTGTACACCCTTATACTTGTACAAAATTTTACATTCTTGTACATACTTGTACACCCTTGTACACACTTGTACAACCTTGTACAAACCTGTACACCCTTGTACACACTTGTACAAGCTTGTACACACTTGTACAAGCTTGTACACACTTGTACAAGCTTGTACACACTTGTACACCCTTGTACAAACTTGTGCACCCTTGAACACTTTTGTACACCCTTGTACACATTTGTACAACCTTGTACAAACTTAAACACACTTGTACAAACATGTACACACTTGAACAACCTTGTACACACTTGTACAACCTTGTACACACTTGTACAAGCTTGTACACACTTGTACACACTTGTACAACCTTGTACAAACCTGTACACCCTTGTACACACTTGTACAAGCTTGTACACACTTGTACAAGCTTGTACACACTTGTACAAGCTTGTACACACTTGTACACCCTTGTACAAACTTGTGCACCCTTGAACACTTTTGTACACCCTTGTACACATTTGTACAACCTTGTACAAACTTAAACACACTTGTACAAACATGTACACACTTGAACAACCTTGTACACACTTGTACAACCTTGTACACACTTGTACAACCTTGTACACAATTGTAAAACCTTGTACACACTTGTACAACCTTGTACACACTTGTACACCCTTGTACACACTTATACAAAATTTTACATTCTTGTACATACTTGTACACCCTTGTACACACTTGTACAAACCTTGTACAAACCTGTACACCCTTGTACACACTTGTACAAGCTTGTACACACTTGTACAAGCTTGTACACACTTGTGCACCCTTGTACAAACTTGTGCAAACTTGAACACTTTTGTACACCCTTGTACACATTTGTACAACCTTGTACAAACTTAAACACACTTGTACAAACATGTACACACTTGAACAACCTTGTACACACTTGTACAACCTTGTACACACTTGTACAAGCTTGTACACACTTGTACAACCTTGTACACACTTGTACACCCTTGTACACATTTGTACAACCTTGTACAAACTTGTACACACTTGTACAAACTTGTACACACTTGTACAAACTTGTGTACACTTGTACAACCTTGTACACACTTGTACAACCTTGTACACACTTGTACAACCTTGTACACACTTGTACAACCTCGTACACACTTGTACAACCTTGTACACACTTGTACAACCTTGTACACAATTGTAAAACCTTGTACACACTTGTACAACCTTGTACACACTTGTACACCCTTATACTTGTACAAAATTTTACATTCTTGTACATACTTGTACACCCTTGTACACACTTGTACAACCTTGTACAAACCTGTACACCCTTGTACACACTTGTACAAGCTTGTACACACTTGTACAAGCTTGTACACACTTGTACAAGCTTGTACACACTTGTACACCCTTGTACAAACTTGTGCACCCTTGAACACTTTTGTACACCCTTGTACACATTTGTACAACCTTGTACAAACTTAAACACACTTGTACAAACATGTACACACTTGAACAACCTTGTACACACTTGTACAACCTTGTACACACTTGTACAAGCTTGTACACACTTGTACAAGCTTGTACACACTTGTGCACCCTTGTACAAACTTGTGCAACCTTGAACACTTTTGTACACCCTTGTACACATTTGTACAACCTTGTACAAACTTAAACACACTTGTACAAACATGTACACACTTGAACAACCTTGTACACACTTGTACAACCTTGTACACACTTGTACAAGCTTGTACACACTTGTACAACCTTGTACACACTTGTACACCCTTGTACACATTTGTACAACCTTGTACAAACTTGTACACACTTGTGCACCCTTGTACAAACTTGTGCAACCTTGAACACTTTTGTACACCCTTGTACACATTTGTACAACTTTGTACAAACTTAAACACACTTGTACAAACATGTACACACTTGAACAACCTTGTACACACTTGTACAACCTTGTACACACTTGTACAAGCTTGTACACACTTGTACAACCTTGTACACACTTGTACACCCTTGTACACACTTGTACAACCTTGTACAAACCTGTACACCCTTGTACACACTTGTACAAGCTTGTACACACTTGTACAACCTTGTACACACTTGTACAAGCTTGTACACACTTGTACAACCTTGTACACACTTGTACACCCTTGTACACATTTGTACAACCTTGTACAAACTTGTACACACTTGTACAAACTTGTACACACTTGTACAAACTTGTGTACACTTGTACAACCTTGTACACACTTGTACAACCTTGTACACACTTGTACAACCTTGTACACACTTGTACAACCTCGTACACACTTGTACAACCTTGTACACACTTGTACAACCTTGTACACAATTGTAAAACCTTGTACACACTTGTACAACCTTGTACACACTTGTACACCCTTATACTTGTACAAAATTTTACATTCTTGTACATACTTGTACACCCTTGTACACACTTGTACAACCTTGTACAAACCTGTACACCCTTGTACACACTTGTACAAGCTTGTACACACTTGTACAAGCTTGTACACACTTGTACAAGCTTGTACACACTTGTACACCCTTGTACAAACTTGTGCACCCTTGAACACTTTTGTACACCCTTGTACACATTTGTACAACCTTGTACAAACTTAAACACACTTGTACAAACATGTACACACTTGAACAACCTTGTACACACTTGTACAACCTTGTACACACTTGTACAAGCTTGTACACACTTGTACAAGCTTGTACACACTTGTGCACCCTTGTACAAACTTGTGCAACCTTGAACACTTTTGTACACCCTTGTACACATTTGTACAACCTTGTACAAACTTAAACACACTTGTACAAACATGTACACACTTGAACAACCTTGTACACACTTGTACAACCTTGTACACACTTGTACAAGCTTGTACACACTTGTACAACCTTGTACACACTTGTACACCCTTGTACACATTTGTACAACCTTGTACAAACTTGTACACACTTGTACAAACTTGTACACACTTGTACAAACTTGTGTACACTTGTACAACCTTGTACACACTTGTACAACCTTGTACACGCTTGTACAACCTTGTACACACTTGTACAACCTCGTACACACTTGTACAACCTTGTACACACTTGTACAACCTTGTACACAATTGTAAAACCTTGTACACACTTGTACAACCTTGTACACACTTGTACACCCTTATACTTGTACAAAATTTTACATTCTTGTACATACTTGTACACCCTTGTACACACTTGTACAACCTTGTACAAACCTGTACACCCTTGTACACACTTGTACAAGCTTGTACACACTTGTACAAGCTTGTACACACTTGTACAAGCTTGTACACACTTGTACACCCTTGTACAAACTTGTGCACCCTTGAACACTTTTGTACACCCTTGTACACATTTGTACAACCTTGTACAAACTTAAACACACTTGTACAAACATGTACACACTTGAACAACCTTGTACACACTTGTACAACCTTGTACACACTTGTACAAGCTTGTACACACTTGTACACACTTGTACAACCTTGTACAAACCTGTACACCCTTGTACACACTTGTACAAGCTTGTACACACTTGTACAAGCTTGTACACACTTGTACAAGCTTGTACACACTTGTACAAGCTTGTACACACTTGTAAACCCTTGTACAAACTTGTGCACCCTTGAACACTTTTGTACACCCTTGTACACATTTGTACAACCTTGTACAAACTTAAACACACTTGTACAAACATGTACACACTTGAACAACCTTGTACACACTTGTACAACCTTGTACACACTTGTACAAGCTTGTACACACTTGTACAACCTTGTACACACTTGTACAACCTTGTACACACTTGTACAAGCTTGTACACACTTGTACAACCTTGTACACACTTGTACAACCTTTTACACAATTGTAAAACCTTGTACACACTTGTACATTCTTGTACAAACTTGTACTTACTTGAACAACCTTGTACAAACTTGTACACACTTGTACAAACTTTTACATCCTTGTATACATTTGTACACCCTTGTACACACTTGTACAACCTTGTACAAACCTGTACACCCATGTACACACTTGTACAAGCTTGTACACGATTGTACACCCTTGTACACACTTGTGCACCCTTGTACACACTTGTACACCCTTGTACACACATGTACAACCTTTTACAAACTTGTACACACTTGTACAAACTTGTACATTCTTGTACATACTTGTACACCCTTGTAAACACTTGTACAAAATTGTACAAACCTGTACACCCTTGTACACACTTGTACACCCTTGTACAAACTTGTGCACCCTTGTACACTTTTGTACACCCTTGTATACATTTGTACAAACTTGTACAAACTTGTACACACTTGTACAAACTTGTACACACTTGTACAAACTTGTACACCCTTGTACACACTTGTACAACCTTGTACACACTTGTACAACCTTGTACAAACCTGTACACCCTTGTACACACTTGTACAAGCTTGTACACGATTGTACACTCTTGTACACACTTGTGCAACCTTGTACACACTTGTACAACCTTGTACACACTTGTACAACCTTGTACACACTTGTTCAAGCTTTTACACACTTGTACAACCTTGTACACACTTGTACACCCTTGTACACATTTGTACAACCTTGTACAAACTTGTACACACTTGTACAAACTTGTACACACTTGTACAAACTTGTGTACACTTGTACAACCTTGTACACACTTGTACAACCTTGTACACACTTGTACAACCTTGTACACACTTGTACAACCTCGTACACACTTGTACAACCTTGTACACACTTGTACAACCTTGTACACACTTGTACACCCTTATACTTGTACAAAATTTTACATTCTTGTACATACTTGTACACCCTTGTACACACTTGTACAACCTTGTACAAACCTGTACACCCTTGTACACACTTGTACAAGCTTGTACACACTTGTACAAGCTTGTACACACTTGTACAAGCTTGTACACACTTGTACACCCTTGTACAAACTTGTGCACCCTTGAACACTTTTGTACACCCTTGTACACATTTTTACAACCTTGTACAAACTTAAACACACTTGTACAAACATGTACACACTTGAACAACCTTGTACACACTTGTACAACCTTGTACACACTTGTACAAGCTTGTACACACTTGTACAAGCTTGTACACACTTGTGCACCCTTGTACAAACTTGTGCAACCTTGAACACTTTTGTACACCCTTGTACACATTTGTACAACCTTGTACAAACTTAAACACACTTGTACAAACATGTACACACTTGAACAACCTTGTACACACTTGTACAACCTTGTACACACTTGTACACATTTGTACAACCTTGTACAAACTTGTACACACTTGTACAAACTTGTACACACTTGTACAAACTTGTACACACTTGTACAAACTTGTGTACACTTGTACAACCTTGTACACACTTGTACAACCTTGTACACACTTGTACAACCTTGTACACACTTGTACAAAATCGTACACACTTGTACAACCTTGTACACACTTGTACAACCTTGTACACAATTGTAAAACCTTGTACACACTTGTACAACCTTGTACACACTTGTACACCCTTATACTTGTACAAAATTTTACATTCTTGTACATACTTGTACACCCTTGTACACACTTGTACAACCTTGTACAAACCTGTACACCCTTGTACACACTTGTACAAGCTTGTACACACTTGTACAAGCTTGTACACACTTGTACAAGCTTGTACACACTTGTACACCCTTGTACAAACTTGTGCACCCTTGAACACTTTTGTACACCCTTGTACACATTTGTACAACCTTGTACAAACTTAAACACACTTGAACAAACATGTACACACTTGAACAACCTTGTACACACTTGTACAACCTTGTACACACTTGTACAAGCTTGTACACACTTGTACAACCTTGTACACACTTGTACAACCTTGTACACACTTGTACAAGCTTGTACACACTTGTACAACCTTGTACACACTTGTACAACCTTTTACACAATTGTAAAACCTTGTACACACTTGTACATTCTTGTACAAACTTGTACTTACTTGTACAACCTTGTACAAACTTGTACACACTTGTACAAACTTTTACATCCTTGTATACATTTGTACACCCTTGTACACACTTGTACAACCTTGTACAAACCTGTACACCCTTGTACACACTTGTACAAGCTTGTACACGATTGTACACCCTTGTACACACTTGTGCACCCTTGTACACACTTGTACACCCTTGTACACACATGTACAACCTTTTACAAACTTGTACACACTTGTACAAACTTGTACATTCTTGTACATACTTGTACACCCTTGTAAACACTTGTACAAAATTGTACAAACCTGTACACCCTTGTACACACTTGTACACCCTTGTACAAACTTGTGCACCCTTGTACACTTTTGTACACCCTTGTATACATTTGTACAAACTTGTACAAACTTGTACACACTTGTACAAACTTGTACACACTTGTACAAACTTGTACACCCTTGTACACACTTGTACAACCTTGTACACACTTGTACAACCTTGTACAAACCTGTACACCCTTGTACACACTTGTACAAGCTTGTACACGATTGTACACTCTTGTACACACTTGTGCAACCTTGTACACACTTGTACAACCTTGTACACACTTGTACAACCTTGTACACACTTGTACAACCTTGTACACACTTGTTCAAGCTTGTACACACTTGTACAACCTTGTACACACTTGTACACCCTTGTACACACTTGTACAACCTTTTACAAACTTGTACACACTTGTACAAAATTGTACATTCTTGTACATACTTGTACACCCTTGTACACACTTGTACAACCTTGTACAAACCTGTACACCCTTGTACACACTTGTACAAGCTTGTACACACTTGTACAAGCTTGTACACACTTGTACAAGCTTGTACACACTTGTACACCCTTGTACAAACTTGTGCACCCTTGAACACTTTTGTACACCCTTGTACACATTTGTACAACCTTGTACAAACTTAAACACACTTGTACAAACATGTACACACTTGAACAACCTTGTACACACTTGTACAACCTTGTACACACTTGTACAAGCTTGTACACACTTGTACAACCTTGTACACACTTGTACAACCTTGTACACACTTGTACAAGCTTGTACACACTTGTACAACCTTGTACACACTTGTACAACCTTTTACACAATTGTAAAACCTTGTACACACTTGTACATTCTTGTACAAACTTGTACTTACTTGTACAACCTTGTACAAACTTGTACACACTTGTACAAACTTTTACATCCTTGTATACATTTGTACACCCTTGTACACACTTGTACAACCTTGTACAAACCTGTACACCCTTGTACACACTTGTACAAGCTTGTACACGATTGTAAACCCTTGTACACACTTGTGCACCCTTGTACACACTAACTTGTACACCCTTGTACACACATGTACAACCTTTTACAAACTTGTACACACTTGTACAAACTTGTACAAGCTTGTACACACTTGTACAAGCTTGTACACACTTTTACACACTTGTACACCCTTGTACAAACTTGTGCACCCTTGTACACTTTTGTACACCCTTGTACACATTTGTACAACCTTGTACAAACTTGTACACACTTGTACAAACTTGTACACACTTGTACAAACTTGTGTACACTTGTAAAACCTTGTACACACTTGTACAACCTTGTACACACTTGTACAACCTTGTACACACTTGTACAACCTCGTACACACTTGTACAACCTTGTACACACTTGTACAACCTTGTACACAATTGTAAAACCTTGTACACACTTGTACAACCTTGTACACACTTGTACACCCTTGTACACACTTGTACAAAATTTTACATTATTGTACATACTTGTACACCCTTGTACACACTTGTACAACCTTGTACAAACCTGTACACCCTTGTACACACTTGTATAAGCTTGTACACACTTGTACAAGCTTGTACACACTTGTACAAGCTTGTACACACTTGTGCACCCTTGTACAAACTTGTGCACCCTTGAACACTTTTGTACACCCTTGTACACATTTGTACAACCTTGTACAAACTTAAACACACTTGTACAAACATGTACACACTTGAACAACCTTGTACACACTTGTACAACCTTGTACACACTTGTACAAGCTTGTACACACTTGTACAACCTTGTACACACTTGTACACCCTTGTACACATTTGTACAACCTTGTACAAACTTGTACACACTTGTACAAACTTGTACACACTTGTACAAACTTGTGTACACTTGTACAACCTTGTACACACTTGTACAACCTTGTACACACTTGTACAACCTTGTACACACTTGTACAACCTCGTACACACTTGTACAACCTTGTACACACTTGTACAACCTTGTACACAATTGTAAAACCTTGTACACACTTGTACAACCTTGTACACACTTGTACACCCTTATACTTGTACAAAATTTTACATTCTTGTACATACTTGTACACCCTTGTACACACTTGTACAACCTTGTACAAACCTGTACACCCTTGTACACACTTGTACAAGCTTGTACACACTTGTACAAGCTTGTACACACTTGTACAAGCTTGTACACACTTGTACACCCTTGTACAAACTTGTGCACCCTTGAACACTTTTGTACACCCTTGTACACATTTGTACAACCTTGTACAAACTTAAACACACTTGTACAAACTTGTACACACTTGTACAAACTTGTGTACACTTGTACAACCTTGTACACACTTGTACAACCTTGTACACGCTTGTACAACCTTGTACACACTTGTACAACCTCGTACACACTTGTACAACCTTGTACACACTTGTACAACCTTGTACACAATTGTAAAACCTTGTACACACTTGTACAACCTTGTACACACTTGTACACCCTTATACTTGTACAAAATTTTACATTCTTGTACATACTTGTACACCCTTGTACACACTTGTACAACCTTGTACAAACCTGTACACCCTTGTACACACTTGTACAAGCTTGTACACACTTGTACAAGCTTGTACACACTTGTACAAGCTTGTACACACTTGTACACCCTTGTACAAACTTGTGCACCCTTGAACACTTTTGTACACCCTTGTACACATTTGTACAACCTTGTACAAACTTAAACACACTTGTACAAACATGTACACACTTGAACAACCTTGTACACACTTGTACAACCTTGTACACACTTGTACAAGCTTGTACACACTTGTACACACTTGTACAACCTTGTACAAACCTGTACACCCTTGTACACACTTGTACAAGCTTGTACACACTTGTACAAGCTTGTACACACTTGTACAAGCTTGTACACACTTGTACAAGCTTGTACACACTTGTAAACCCTTGTACAAACTTGTGCACCCTTGAACACTTTTGTACACCCTTGTACACATTTGTACAACCTTGTACAAACTTAAACACACTTGTACAAACATGTACACACTTGAACAACCTTGTACACACTTGTACAACCTTGTACACACTTGTACAAGCTTGTACACACTTGTACAACCTTGTACACACTTGTACAACCTTGTACACACTTGTACAAGCTTGTACACACTTGTACAACCTTGTACACACTTGTACAACCTTTTACACAATTGTAAAACCTTGTACACACTTGTACATTCTTGTACAAACTTGTACTTACTTGAACAACCTTGTACAAACTTGTACACACTTGTACAAACTTTTACATCCTTGTATACATTTGTACACCCTTGTACACACTTGTACAACCTTGTACAAACCTGTACACCCATGTACACACTTGTACAAGCTTGTACACGATTGTACACCCTTGTACACACTTGTGCACCCTTGTACACACTTGTACACCCTTGTACACACATGTACAACCTTTTACAAACTTGTACACACTTGTACAAACTTGTACATTCTTGTACATACTTGTACACCCTTGTAAACACTTGTACAAAATTGTACAAACCTGTACACCCTTGTACACACTTGTACACCCTTGTACAAACTTGTGCACCCTTGTACACTTTTGTACACCCTTGTATACATTTGTACAAACTTGTACAAACTTGTACACACTTGTACAAACTTGTACACACTTGTACAAACTTGTACACCCTTGTACACACTTGTACAACCTTGTACACACTTGTACAACCTTGTACAAACCTGTACACCCTTGTACACACTTGTACAAGCTTGTACACGATTGTACACTCTTGTACACACTTGTGCAACCTTGTACACACTTGTACAACCTTGTACACACTTGTACAACCTTGTACACACTTGTTCAAGCTTTTACACACTTGTACAACCTTGTACACACTTGTACACCCTTGTACACATTTGTACAACCTTGTACAAACTTGTACACACTTGTACAAACTTGTACACACTTGTACAAACTTGTGTACACTTGTACAACCTTGTACACACTTGTACAACCTTGTACACACTTGTACAACCTTGTACACACTTGTACAACCTCGTACACACTTGTACAACCTTGTACACACTTGTACAACCTTGTACACACTTGTACACCCTTATACTTGTACAAAATTTTACATTCTTGTACATACTTGTACACCCTTGTACACACTTGTACAACCTTGTACAAACCTGTACACCCTTGTACACACTTGTACAAGCTTGTACACACTTGTACAAGCTTGTACACACTTGTACAAGCTTGTACACACTTGTACACCCTTGTACAAACTTGTGCACCCTTGAACACTTTTGTACACCCTTGTACACATTTTTACAACCTTGTACAAACTTAAACACACTTGTACAAACATGTACACACTTGAACAACCTTGTACACACTTGTACAACCTTGTACACACTTGTACAAGCTTGTACACACTTGTACAAGCTTGTACACACTTGTGCACCCTTGTACAAACTTGTGCAACCTTGAACACTTTTGTACACCCTTGTACACATTTGTACAACCTTGTACAAACTTAAACACACTTGTACAAACATGTACACACTTGAACAACCTTGTACACACTTGTACAACCTTGTACACACTTGTACACATTTGTACAACCTTGTACAAACTTGTACACACTTGTACAAACTTGTACACACTTGTACAAACTTGTACACACTTGTACAAACTTGTGTACACTTGTACAACCTTGTACACACTTGTACAACCTTGTACACACTTGTACAACCTTGTACACACTTGTACAAAATCGTACACACTTGTACAACCTTGTACACACTTGTACAACCTTGTACACAATTGTAAAACCTTGTACACACTTGTACAACCTTGTACACACTTGTACACCCTTATACTTGTACAAAATTTTACATTCTTGTACATACTTGTACACCCTTGTACACACTTGTACAACCTTGTACAAACCTGTACACCCTTGTACACACTTGTACAAGCTTGTACACACTTGTACAAGCTTGTACACACTTGTACAAGCTTGTACACACTTGTACACCCTTGTACAAACTTGTGCACCCTTGAACACTTTTGTACACCCTTGTACACATTTGTACAACCTTGTACAAACTTAAACACACTTGAACAAACATGTACACACTTGAACAACCTTGTACACACTTGTACAACCTTGTACACACTTGTACAAGCTTGTACACACTTGTACAACCTTGTACACACTTGTACAACCTTGTACACACTTGTACAAGCTTGTACACACTTGTACAACCTTGTACACACTTGTACAACCTTTTACACAATTGTAAAACCTTGTACACACTTGTACATTCTTGTACAAACTTGTACTTACTTGTACAACCTTGTACAAACTTGTACACACTTGTACAAACTTTTACATCCTTGTATACATTTGTACACCCTTGTACACACTTGTACAACCTTGTACAAACCTGTACACCCTTGTACACACTTGTACAAGCTTGTACACGATTGTACACCCTTGTACACACTTGTGCACCCTTGTACACACTTGTACACCCTTGTACACACATGTACAACCTTTTACAAACTTGTACACACTTGTACAAACTTGTACATTCTTGTACATACTTGTACACCCTTGTAAACACTTGTACAAAATTGTACAAACCTGTACACCCTTGTACACACTTGTACACCCTTGTACAAACTTGTGCACCCTTGTACACTTTTGTACACCCTTGTATACATTTGTACAAACTTGTACAAACTTGTACACACTTGTACAAACTTGTACACACTTGTACAAACTTGTACACCCTTGTACACACTTGTACAACCTTGTACACACTTGTACAACCTTGTACAAACCTGTACACCCTTGTACACACTTGTACAAGCTTGTACACGATTGTACACTCTTGTACACACTTGTGCAACCTTGTACACACTTGTACAACCTTGTACACACTTGTACAACCTTGTACACACTTGTACAACCTTGTACACACTTGTTCAAGCTTGTACACACTTGTACAACCTTGTACACACTTGTACACCCTTGTACACACTTGTACAACCTTTTACAAACTTGTACACACTTGTACAAAATTGTACATTCTTGTACATACTTGTACACCCTTGTACACACTTGTACAACCTTGTACAAACCTGTACACCCTTGTACACACTTGTACAAGCTTGTACACACTTGTACAAGCTTGTACACACTTGTACAAGCTTGTACACACTTGTACACCCTTGTACAAACTTGTGCACCCTTGAACACTTTTGTACACCCTTGTACACATTTGTACAACCTTGTACAAACTTAAACACACTTGTACAAACATGTACACACTTGAACAACCTTGTACACACTTGTACAACCTTGTACACACTTGTACAAGCTTGTACACACTTGTACAACCTTGTACACACTTGTACAACCTTGTACACACTTGTACAAGCTTGTACACACTTGTACAACCTTGTACACACTTGTACAACCTTTTACACAATTGTAAAACCTTGTACACACTTGTACATTCTTGTACAAACTTGTACTTACTTGTACAACCTTGTACAAACTTGTACACACTTGTACAAACTTTTACATCCTTGTATACATTTGTACACCCTTGTACACACTTGTACAACCTTGTACAAACCTGTACACCCTTGTACACACTTGTACAAGCTTGTACACGATTGTAAACCCTTGTACACACTTGTGCACCCTTGTACACACTAACTTGTACACCCTTGTACACACATGTACAACCTTTTACAAACTTGTACACACTTGTACAAACTTGTACAAGCTTGTACACACTTGTACAAGCTTGTACACACTTTTACACACTTGTACACCCTTGTACAAACTTGTGCACCCTTGTACACTTTTGTACACCCTTGTACACATTTGTACAACCTTGTACAAACTTGTACACACTTGTACAAACTTGTACACACTTGTACAAACTTGTGTACACTTGTAAAACCTTGTACACACTTGTACAACCTTGTACACACTTGTACAACCTTGTACACACTTGTACAACCTCGTACACACTTGTACAACCTTGTACACACTTGTACAACCTTGTACACAATTGTAAAACCTTGTACACACTTGTACAACCTTGTACACACTTGTACACCCTTGTACACACTTGTACAAAATTTTACATTATTGTACATACTTGTACACCCTTGTACACACTTGTACAACCTTGTACAAACCTGTACACCCTTGTACACACTTGTATAAGCTTGTACACACTTGTACAAGCTTGTACACACTTGTACAAGCTTGTACACACTTGTGCACCCTTGTACAAACTTGTGCACCCTTGAACACTTTTGTACACCCTTGTACACATTTGTACAACCTTGTACAAACTTAAACACACTTGTACAAACATGTACACACTTGAACAACCTTGTACACACTTGTACAACCTTGTACACACTTGTACAAGCTTGTACACACTTGTACAACCTTGTACACACTTGTACACCCTTGTACACATTTGTACAACCTTGTACAAACTTGTACACACTTGTACAAACTTGTACACACTTGTACAAACTTGTGTACACTTGTACAACCTTGTACACACTTGTACAACCTTGTACACACTTGTACAACCTTGTACACACTTGTACAACCTCGTACACACTTGTACAACCTTGTACACACTTGTACAACCTTGTACACAATTGTAAAACCTTGTACACACTTGTACAACCTTGTACACACTTGTACACCCTTATACTTGTACAAAATTTTACATTCTTGTACATACTTGTACACCCTTGTACACACTT